>NW_015150878.1:463102-478337 GCF_000732505.1 Cyprinodon variegatus | reverse complement strand
TACTGGTGAAGATTCTCAGTCACCCAGGTCATAGTCATTCCAGAAAAGTTAAAAACAAACCACTGGACTATCCAGGAAGCTTTTTCCATTAAAAATGTCTGGATTAGCATTAAGTTCCAGGCTTATAGAGTGGCACAAACAAAAGCCTCGTTATGGCTTTGAAAACATGCAAATTGAACCAAATAACAGGTCCACCCCTTCGTAATGGGGAGTGGTTGAGGTCGTTGTTGGCCTGCAAAAGCTGATACTGGCCCATTCCTCTAAAAAATGAGTCACTAGGGTCGTTGTTGGCCTGGCTGACCACCACACTTGAGACGACTAAAATGAGACCACTGTTGCACTCCACCAGGTGATGTTGGCTCTGTCTGAATGCTGATTTTTAATCAGAAACCACAGTGAGTGCCGCAGAGAAGAGGCATTTGATTGGTCAAATCTTCATCCGCTCTACACTATGCGTATTTCCTGTACGGTACTTTACAGGCTTGTTTTGTTTTTATGAACGTCATTGTGGAAAAACAACTCGTGAAGTTGGACCAGCTAAGACAGCGAGGTGCGCGAGAACGCTGGGACCCTTTTTCCAACTGGATCCTTTTCAACCTGGATTTTTCGCCCTCATGTCCCTCCGCTGTCGCACAAACTTGCCCCCACTTCCTCTCCGCCTCGGCCGTATCTAGACCCACAGTTAATTCGTTATTGTTCTTCTTGCGTTGTGGCGTGGAATAACATAGCGCAGACCACGCTTCAATATTGGGCATAAATCAAAAATATCTGCGACAAGCTCACTGCGACACACTGGAGGATAACCAGATCTTAAGGCGTCCATGCTGCATGACATTTTTCTTGCCAATTTTATTTTGAACGGCGCATCTGCAAAAACCCACAGGATATAATTAGAAATTTTCAGCTGCTTATTACCTCTGGAACCTGAATAAGTTA
The DNA here is from genome assembly GCF_000732505.1 of Cyprinodon variegatus. Classification (NCBI taxonomy): domain Eukaryota; kingdom Metazoa; phylum Chordata; class Actinopteri; order Cyprinodontiformes; family Cyprinodontidae; genus Cyprinodon; species Cyprinodon variegatus. The sequence continues at coordinate 477,401 of NW_015150878.1, read as the reverse complement.
TATTTTAATAGACTTATTCACATATCAACCCATATTAGTAATTCTGATCCATATTTGACATCTTGGTACTAAACAGTATTTAACGTTGACAAACATAGTTAGAGCTAGAGTGTACTGATAAAAGCAAAGGACTTGCTAACATGAATGGATGCTTTTTATTATCCTCTAATCCTACAGTTAAAGCTATGAATAGCAGATGCTATTCTTAAAGCATTGTCAGTCCTACTGTAGCCTCTCATGGAAACTCCATTAACAGCAACTGATCCTGGTTATGCCATGTGACATTTTTTCAAAAGATCACAGTGATGTATGGCTAAGCAACAGGTGTGGGGGGTGTACAGTACCTGATGCTTGACAAGCATAACTGGTCACAATGCGAGCGCCATAAGTCCAGAGAGTGGAAAAATTCCCAAGTGGTTCTAAGACAAGGGACATCTTAAATGGACCTTGTAAAAACATCACTTGACCCAATTTATGTCATACAGTGGATTCCTTTTTTCAGTCTGTTTTATTGCAATTCCTCCTTTGATGACTGGATAAGAATGTGATTCTATAAAAGGCCGGATCTGTTTTGGGTTAATGTTTGTTCCCAAAGCTCAATACAGTAAGCCATCCAATTTATTTTCAAAGGCTTCTGTTTTCATATAAAACACATTATCAAAGCCTATCACATAATAAGTTTTTATCTGGAATGATTGGAGATGACCTGTTTATAAGACGGGGTCATTATTTGTCATATTAATTCTCTTTTGATTGCCAAATCTCTCATGAGAGTCTTGTGCGAATCTAAGCAAAGTATTAAAACTTTCACTAAAGGGATTTTCTGAGAAATATGTTGGTATTTCATTTAAATAAACAACAAAATGTCAGAGTTAAAAATATGATTGAAAAGATAAACCTAGGCTTAAAATAATAAAAATAAAAAAAATTAAAGGGGAAAGTAAAGCGATGCCATGCTTATTTTTGGACTTATGTTTTTACAAGGGTGGAGCAGTAGCGTGACATTTAAAACCTTCATAGAAATAACTTCAACTGAATAGAATAGAATAGAAAATCTTTTTTTTGTCCCACAGTGGGCATATTGTGGTGTTACAACAGCAGAAGGTTAGAGCAGAAGTGGTCACACAGTGTGGACCTTAGGAATAAAAATAAGAGAATAATTAACAGAGTTAAGAAAGAAAAATAAGTACTGTACTGCATAGTGTTATTACAATATAAATGCTCTGTATCTGGAGAGTAAATAATCTATAAACACCTTATGGAAATTTTTAGAGTAATGGCTATTTTAAAATAGCAGCAACATCAGAGATGTGCATAACAACAGCAGCATGTTATTTAACTGACTGAGTCTTCCAACTACTGTGAGGAAGGATCTGCGATAACGCTCCCTGGAGCATTTAGGGTGCAGCAGTCTGTCACTGAAGGAGCTAGTTCTGCAACAGCTTCATGCATGGGGTAGGAGACATTACCTAGCAGAGATGTTTATTTAGTTAGGGTCCTTTTGTTTCCCACCTCCTGACCAGAGGGTATCCAATCACGTAGCTGGCCTTCCTGATCAGCTTATGCAGCCACTTTCTCTCAGCTACAGATAAGCCACTGCTCCAACAGACAGCTGCATAGAAGATGGATGATGCCACAACAGAGTCATAGTCTCCTCAGCAGGAAGAGTTTGCTCTGACCCTTCTTGAAGCGAACCTCAGTGTTGGGCAGAGGACATCTTTTATTTATGGTCATTTATTTACAAATCTAGCAGATTTTTATTTTTTCCCACTGAGCTTAGTGATGAGACCTCTTGTTGTTTCTTCTCATCTCATTCCACTTGGCTCTATTTTCAGGAAATATTTGGTTTTCTTTCACTGTTATTCAGGTGATTCCTTATGTATCTGTTTTAAGATTCAAAGGGAGACTCATTGGTGTTGCTTGAATGTCTTGATAATATAAAAGCATGGATGGTCCTACACTTTTGGCATCTAAATCAACAAAAACAGAAGTAATTGTTTTTGGTAATATATTAGAGGCCTCCTGTATACATTTAGACAATTTGCCTCAGTTTGATATGCCAATCATCACAGTCAATCTATTTGTTCCACCTAATGATGCAAATCTCAAAAGAGAAATTGCAATTTTTGAAAAATCTGAGCATTTGAAAACTTTAATTGTTTAATTTCTGAAAATTTCCTATGCTCTCAAAGTACAGACGTGTCATGATTTTGCAAAGTTCAGACCCAAATGCAGAAAACCGAACAGGGAGACCAAGGAAAAGGTTTAACGGGTTTTATTGAAGATGTAAAACAGTGGGAGAAGTGTTCCTCTGAACACTGCTCAACCGGAACTGAAAAGTGAGGGGAAAACGCAGCGGTTAGTTCAGGCTCAGTGGGGAATTTGACTTGTGAACTTGGAGAAGAGGATTTGGTTGCTGACTCACGTTTCCAGAGAAGTAGCTGAATCCTTGACTCCCGTCTGTATGCTGTAGTTCCAGTGTTTGTCTGATTCGGTGGAGGGCGGAAGAGGGTTTACCCAGAATGCGGTTGTTAGTTTGTGAACGGAGAAACTGACTCACACTCAGATTTCCTGCGGTACTTGAACGGGTCGTAATGGAGAATAATCCCTTTCTCAGTGCGAAGCTCAAACGATCTCTTGGGGAGAGTGGGTCCAAACCTCCTGTTTGAAGCCCAGCTCAGTTTGAAGCTCAGTTGATCCTTCCAGGGAGAGAAGGTCCAAGAAATCCAGTTTGCAGGATGACTTCCGGCCAAGAGGCAAAGAAAAAACAAAGTTAAACTCAGGTTAACAAAAGCTCAGTTTGACTCAGCAAAACTCAGCTTGGCTAGAGTACCCAAAACTGGCAAACACTCTGGCGTCGAGGTAGTGGCAGTCAGCAGCTTATGAACCCTCTGTTAACGAGGAAAACCATCAGCAGGTGTGTGAGGAGGCGGACCAGAACCAGGCGCCTCCTGGTGGATGAAGGGAGACAAACACAGAAACACAAACACACAGACAGGAGTCCTGACAAGAAGAAGACCTGCCAGACTGACTGCAGCAGAGACTTCCAACATTATCATACACATAGTTCAGGGAAGCATAACATTTTTTAAAGCCCATCATATATACATTGAAAATCAGTAATACTACACAAACACATCTAGTTCCCATGGTTCCCGGCTACAACAGATTGCAATACTTTCTCTAGGTACCCAAAACAGTTGTTCATTATTTCACACGCTTTGTCATCTAAACCCCACAACCAATCGAGAGGTTAGCAGTTTGTTTGTTTTTTTCAGTTTCATTTTACAAATGAAAACATTTTTCAAATTCAAATTATTACTATTTTTCAGTTTTAAGAACAATATTTTGAAAAAAACTCTATTTCCCCAATTTAGCCATATAAATGCAGGCCTGAATATCGACAGTTTAATTAGGGCAGTTGTAAAATCGAGCTTCATCCATCTGAGGCACTCAGCAAAATGAAAGTGCCACCTACCAAGGTAGCTGTTAGAGTCAGTCTTTATGCCTTAATTACATTTAGGCCTGATTAATGTACGGTAATGACTTATATTTAGGGATTAGTGATGCATCAGGAGCGTGCACACTGTAGCACAGCTTTGAATGTGACAAAATTGTCTGAGAATATTTCAACCTGTGGGAGACTCATGCAGAGAAAAGAAGCGACTAAGATTTTATTGAAATGAAAGAAATAAGGTCTTTTGAGCTTAGACCCTGGTAGAAGAAATTATGCTGTAAGTCGACATGAGCTTGGATAAATAACTTAGGAAGAGGATTAGAGTAGTCTTCTCCCCAGGGTCCGGACACTGGTGGTGGAGGAAGCTGGAGGATAAGAGTCTACAAATGGTCTAAGAGTGAGAGAGGAGATGGGGTTCAGCTGCGCCAAAGTTCAGCTGATATGGGGAAGTTGGGCCTTTGTCTTAATGAAGAGTAGTATTGTGAGAAACGATTGACTTTGGAGGGGATGTGGTCCATCGTCGATTGGCTGAAGCTTGAGCGAGGCATTTTAGCAGGTGTTCAACTGATAAAGAGTCTTCCAGGGAGAATGAGCTTCTAGTTCAAATGTATGGAAGATTATTGCATTCACCAAAGGAAAAAAAATCAGACAGCTTATCTCATATTACAAGATCAGTATCTCATAATTATGAGATATTATTTCGTAATATGAGATCCTTTCTCATAATTATGATTATTCATAATCATTAATAATAAAAATAATTTACAATTATTCATAATTATTGGAAAATTATGAGATCTTCTCTCATAATTACGAGACAAGATCTCATAATTCTAGGATACTGATCTTGTAATTATGAGATCTTTTCTTGTAATTATGAGAAAATGTTTCATAATTACAAGATCTTGTCTATATATTTGGTTATGATTACTTGAGCCTGTAATGTAGCATCTTTCAGAAAACTGGTTTTCATGATTACTTCTTAAACATATCCGCATCTGTTCCACTGAACAGTTCTCTGTTCCCAGGTCTGACCTCATCCGCTGCTGTTTTCTACTTTATAAACAAAGCACGCAGCCATAACTCTGGGATTACCCTGGATTGTGGAGTAAGCATGCAGACTTATGACCATACACGAAAATCAGTCAACAGCTCCATTAATACAGATTCAGTATGGTTTTAGTTTTTCATATGAATCGACATGCCACATAAACTTAGGACCTCATCTATTCAAATGATTCTGAAGCTTTAGCTGTACTCCTTGAGGATCTAGGATTTTGAGAAGGTACAGGGGGACAGTTCTTTGGGACACCACTAAGCCAGCTGGAATGCATTTCAGATGCATTGATTTATAGCCATTAAGCATCCCATGCTGGTTTGATTGCTCCTGCAGGAACAGTGCGAATTCCAGTAAGTCAGAGTAGAGTGGGCTTTTTTGCCTAAACAATTCTAAGTACTTACTGTACAATTCTGACAAACTAAAACTAATTCCACCCACATTGAGGAAACTCAGTATTTCCCAATGTCGCATAACTAAAAGGAATTAAAAGCATATTAAATCCGACATCCCACTCATTGTTGACGTTTCATGTAGCGTAGTTCGGCAAGGAATGTCCTTCCTGATCTCCTACATATGACAGGAGTGGTTTGCCCCGAGCTGTCCTATACTTCTGTATTGCAGAGGAGCTACTGTGCATGCACAAGTTTTAATGAGAGTCAATTAGCAAAGATTTTTGAGCCCCAGGACGAAAATACATTACCAATACGGTGAACAGCTTTACTCTGCATTAAAGATTATTTATCTTGCACATCTAAAAATATATATCAATATAGTTTTATTTAAGATAATTAATTCTATACTTTTTTATGTCTTCATCAAGGTCATTGGGTGGGTGTGGAGGCGTCCTAGCATCCTCTATTTGCCAGCCACCATGGTTAGCACCCTTTTACCTTTCTGAGCTACAGTACTAGAGCCATTTACTGCAAACAGGAAACCTGCCTCCTCACTTAGAGCAAGCATTAACTTGTAATTTATCTTAATTTTAATGTTGTATGTTTCACCTTCTTTTTTTAAATTCTCTGATTTCTGTATGTTTTTGTTTTTTATGTGATATTAACAACAGTTTTTGAATCTTATTTCTTTACGACCAAAAATAATATAGCCAAATGTTAACAGTTCTGTGGATTTAAACATCTCAAAGTTTATAACATCAATATATTGTTTCATAAGTATGATTTAATATTTATTTGAACATTTAAATATCAATACTGATTTTCTGCTTTTTGTCTCTCCGTACAGAAAATGAAGGTAATCTTCTATAATTGGCTGTAACTGAACCTCTGATAAAATGACCATTAGGATACTAAGAATTCTTTCAATTTCACAAAACATATGAGCTGATAGAAATGTATGATTAATAAAACAGATTGGCTGTAGAAAAGAAATCAGGATGACATACAGGATGTGACAATTATCAGACTGGGAAACATCTTTCTGTCTCTAGTGCTGCCAAAAAAATTATGATAGGCATTCAGTTCTCATTGAATTGTTGAAAAATTAAACAAAACAGTGTTTTTGGTCACATTAATAAACAAAACTGAGAGATTAACTACAGTTTAATATCAGTGATTATTAAAATGTTGAAACAAACGCAGCAAAGCTGGTTTCAGATGAGTCACCAGAGAAATTAACAGAAAAATAATTTCCTTATCCACTCATTGTGGTGTGTGTAAACTGCCTTTCATTGCACAAAAACTTAATTAAACGTCCTGTTCATTCAATTCAGGCAAGACAGAAATGATCATCTTTGGACTTTAGATTTTGTACAAGATGTAGCTTTTTCAGTCTCTTCTTTTGGGAGGCATTAACTTGGCCTTTGTGTAAAAAAAAACCTTGATATGCCTTAAAATGTCCTTCCCAGGGATGATGCTGAGAAACTAGTCAATGCATTTCCTACTTCAAAGATGGAATACTGTAATTTTTTCCATTAGAAAGTCCACAAAATAAAGTCAAAAACCTTCAGCTGAACGAAAATACTGTGGCCCAAGTTGGCCCTGTTTTTAATCTTTCTATTTCTCTCTCAGACATACAGTGAGGAAAATTTGAACACCCTGCTATTTTTGCAAATTCTCCCACTTCAAAATCATGGAGGGGTCTGAAATTGTCATTGTAATTCCATTTCCACTGTGAGAGACATAATCCAGAAATCAGAAGACTTCATTGGAAGGTTCCCTTGCATAAACCAACATATGACAAGGCCCTTCTTAAGTTTGCCAATGACCATTTTGATGATCCAGAGGAGACATGGTAGAAAGTCATGTGGTCAAATGAGACCAAAATAGAACTTTTTGGTCATAATTCCACTAACCTAAATGTTTGGAGGAAGAAGAATGATGCGTAACATCCCAAGAACACCATTCCTACTGTGAAGCATAGGGGTGGTAGCATCATGCTTTGTTTTTTGGGTTGTTTTTTTGATTTGCACATGGGACACGGCTACTGCCCTGTATTGAGGAGAGGATGACCGGGGCCAGGTATTGCCAGATTTTGTAAAACAACCTCCTTCCCTGAGATGGGTCGAGGCTGGGTCTTCCAACATGACAATGACCCAAAACAGACAGCCAGGATAACCAAGGAGTGGCTCTGGAAGAAGCATATAGGTTCTGGCATCGCCTAGCCAGTCTCCAGACCTAAACTCAATAGAGAATCTTTGGAGAGTTTTCTCAAACTCCGTGTTTCACAGCCCAGAAACCTTACTGATCTAGACAAGATCTGTGTGAAGGGGTGGGCCAAAGCCCCTCCTGCAGTGTGTGCAAACCTGGTGAAAAACTACAGGAAACAATTGACCTCTATAATTGCAAAGCAAAGCCTACTGTACCAAATATTAACATACATTTTCTCAGGTGTTCAAATACTTATTTGCAGCTCTATCATACAAATAAATAGTTAAAGAAATCCTATATTGCTATTTCTGGATTTATTTTTATTTTTTAGATTATGTCTCTAACAGTGGACATGCACCTAAGATGACAATTTCAGATTTCTAAGTGGGAGAACTTACAAAATAGCAGGGTGTTCAAATACTTATTTTCCTCACTGTATATTGGCTCAGCTTTGAGTGTGGTTAACCATTTGTTCTCTCTTTCATCCTTTTAACATAAAAAAAAACAGCTTAGAGATGATCCACCTAACTGCTTCTTTTTAAGACCCCCTTATGGTGCTAGGTTACCATTGCCTTATCTAACATTGAAAGTAGTCCTGGGTCAGTCTTCTATGTTGTGGCAGATGAGTTTTCACACTGAGCCTGGTTCTGCAGGTTATTTTCTGTTAAAAGAGAGTTTTTCTCTGCACTACATGAAGCATTCCCCACATGAACACTTGGTATGAGGGATTGCAACACTATGCAAAAGAAAGTCGGCTGTCACTACATGTTTATTCAGGGGAAGTGAATTCTGCAGTCAATAACACGATGCGATCTGCTGCGTTTCCTTACATAGTACGCTTTTTAATCTAATCTGTCTGTTTGATTTGATTGAATTGACTCTGTAAAGTGCCTTGAGATGACATTTGAATTGGTGCTCTAAAATAAGCAGATGAAATGAATTGAATCAAAACGATATGTATCAGAAGCAAAGCAAGTTATAGAAATCTAAAACAGAGTGTTTAGAAACATAGAAGCAGTGTGTGTCCTTTTTTCTTTGTGTTACTGGAATGGATTACCATTAATAACAAAAAAAAGGCAGAAATAATTTTTCAGATTGCTGCTGTTTGTTCATGCAGCAATAGGCTGAAGGATGAGATGATTCACTGCGACAGCCCTTCGTGTTTTCAGAGCCTGTGATGTTCTGGGTGTTTTCGCCTTAAATGTTCACAAGTTAATTAGCTTCAAAAAAGCAAAATGATTTTTTCAACACACTTCACTGGATTGTTCCTCCTTCTTTTGGTTGATCCCTTTAAAGAGTCTTTCTGAATTAAGTGTGTTTTGGGCAACCTGCTGAGCGTGAGATGACGGAGCGTTCAGCCAACTAGAGCAGAAAGGGTCACTACAAGAGGTTCTGCTAGGGAGACGTCAGCCCTGAAACTCAGCTGGTGCACCGACACGAAACCTGTACTTTGCATGAAGTGGAATAAATGGCTTTGCTCCTGAAACTCAACAAGAAAATCTTTATTAATTATGGATAACATGGAAACAAACATGTATTGTGCAGAGGATCATCGAAAAGCTTTTTAAAAGTCATATTTTATATAATATTTGTTGCAATTTTTGTCTAAGATATTAAATACATTAGTGCATCTGTTTAGAGCTTCATGATCCTATCCTGCGTTGTTGGTTAAAGTCGCCTGATTTCCATTTCATCCCATTTATATTGAAGTTGCTCTTCTCTTTAATATATGGAGAGAAAGCGAAAGCTTTCAAAATTAAACAAATAAACAAATCCTTATGAAATATCAACTTCAATAAATAATACACATATTTTTGATGTGACAATGAGACTGTGAAAAAACTCAATGCAAGTAAAAATTCTCTGGCCATATATTATGTATAGATATGTATATAGATAGATGTTAACCAACAGAACATAGAAAGGTATCAAATGTGCTTTGCTAAATGGAGCCTAGGCAGAAGTTCAACTGAAGAAGCTCATTGCGATTCTATATCCATCTCCAACACAGCCTATCAGCTTTGAACCGCACCTCCACGAAAGCCAATCGGCATCCAAAGTTCACCTTAAAAGGACTCCGATCCGCACCTATCTGTTCCTGTGCGCAGGCGGAGGATGCGCTGTGTGACTTCATTCAGTTGACACCGTTTCAACCCACCTCCAGCCCCTCCTCATTCCTGCCATTCCTCCCGAACTCTTACTGCATTCCCTGTCTCATCTCAACCGGTCCGGCAGAAGACCGCCATGTTGAGTCTGGTTCTGCCAGAGGTTTTTTCCCAACGTGGAGTTTTTCCTCTCCACTGTCACTCCATGCTTGCTCATCATGGACAGGTTCTCCCAACCTGTGTTATCCAACTGGACTTCCATCTTCCAGGTCCCTGAGTGAAGCTCTAGCATCAGCTCACGCAGTCCTCTGGATCTCCCCATAAAGCTCAGCAGACCGTCTCGCTAACCAGCAGTCTACAGACTGACCAACTTCATCTATCTCCACTCCACCACTAGTTTCAGGCCTGGGGGGAAAAAGCCCTATTCTTTGCTCCTGTTCATGCATATCTATCAAAATTAAACGCTATGTTTCCTGCCGAGGTCTGAGCGCCGAAGACAAAGTAATTTTATCAATAAATTTCTCCTAATTGTCTTTTCTTTTCGTGTGAGTTTTTCAGACATATTTATATTACATCAGAATGTCCTTACTGTTTAACCATATTAAGCATTATAGTGTGCTGAATCATGTGTTCTTATACATTTGTCTATAGCAGTTGCTGTTTGCAGCACAAAAAGCATGAAACTGAGAGGAACGTGCAACATTCTCATGATGGCAGCCCCTCTGCCTCAGTCCTGTTAGCTTTTCATCAACATGCATTTGATAATGTCTAAAAACAACATTTTAAAGACTTCTGCAGAGATGGCTTTAAGCTGTCTAGTAGTTTGGACAGAGAGTGCTTATTTTTTTGTCCAGCTGTGAATCAATTTTGAAGATAAAACCAGAGACAATGTCCTGTAAAATAACAAAAGACAATTGCTTTCTAAGTGAGGTCTCCTTTCTTATCGGATAGAAAATGTCACTTATCTCCTTGGCTGAAAAAGAAACTTTGTGGTTACACTTCTTTGTTTTCCAGTCTTGTAGAAAAATATATTATAATTATACAACTTTCTTTTTTTAAATAGGATTGGTTTTCAACGTAATCAAGGTGCAAAGATAATATTTTTATGGCCATGAATTAAACGAACAAATAAAAAAAAAAATATGAGAATGAGACTGCCATTAGTGTGGAGTAACATAATCATAATTTGAAGTATATCAGTAGTGGTGCAGATGCAAAAAGAATCTAGATAGGCATTTAATTAACTTTAAGCTTAAGAATCTGCTTTTACTGCAGAGCAGTAATGAACTTTTTGTGTAATTGCCTTCCCTATTCATTATCCAGCTCCCTTAGCTCAGCCTATAAGATATAGGCTGCTTGCACTGAATAAGTAGAAGACATGATTTATTACTATTATCTATTATATTTTCCATTGCAATTAGTAATAATGATAACATAAATAATATCATTGCTACAACTGATGCTCAAAAATGCAAATTATTTAGTGACAAATAGTTTATGAAGGAATAAGAGATAACAAGTAAAAAGAAGTCATACACACTTTCGTTTAGATTTTTTTTAGCCTTTTCAAGAAAATGCAACCAATGCTCAACTTTAATTAGACAGGCCTAACAATGATGAATCAAAACGACAAAAAATGTTATGTTTAAAGTTTTAATTATTATAAAAAGTAGCCAATCAGATACAATCTCACCTTTGCATATTGATTAAACAACAACCAATCAGAAAGGCAAAATAGCCATTCATAATCATTGTTCCAACAGAAAGCAGGCTGGAGCTTTAGACAGTGTAGACCAGAGCGATTAGACCCCTTTCAAAAAGCTGTAAGTTAAAACCTTTGAAAGCCAGTGAAAACCCTGCATCTACTCTTTCCCTGTCAGTTTTTTTAACTACAGGCTGCAGAGAGGTTAGTTTCAGTCATTGTGAAGCCACTAAGTTCAAGTGATTGCGGTACTATGACTGCATGTTGAGGACCTGACAGCTGCTTTAAAAGCAAGATGAAGTAGCCTGGTCTTCTTCTAGAGAGCAACGTAATGCCTGGAACATGTGGCCCACATGCTAAAAAAATAGGGGCAGGCTGGGGTTAAAATTCACTCTCTGATTTTGGCTTGGAAAGGCAATTGCAAGAGGAATTATTTGAATTATTTAGCAATATAATTTTTTTTTTAGATACTGTAATTTAACTAAATGCATGTATTTAATGAGGGAAAAAAGTTAACCAAACAAGCAGCTTATTTTAAAAATACAAGCCATTAGTGACTAAAACAAAAATCTGTTGACCTCCTGGTTGCTGTGTTTCCATATGTTCAGTGAGTTGATCTGTTTGTTCAGATATATCCGTTTATCATCATGTGTCTGTCCTTGCCCTGTTGCAGCTTTGGTCCTTTACCTTCTCCAAATATGACAGAGGACCAAGCAACAGATGTTGAGGTAATTACTCGTTGGAGAAGAACATCTGCCGATCTGAAAACAAGTCATATCAGCAATCTCCTTTCTGGGAATCAAAGTTGTGATTCATCTTCCGGGAAGCAAAGAAGTGGTTAGTGTGAACCCTGAAAAACAGCCTACGAGCTTGCAAGACCCGAGCTGCGGATCTCTGCAGCTCATGCAGTGTTACTTTGTCAGAGCATATCAGTTTTGGTGGGCCTGTGTTTAGGCCATATACCTTTCATTGTTGCGCTGTTGCAGGGTCAAACTTCACCAGTCTTCTTCAATTACTTACAAATGAAAGCATTATATTTTTAAAAAAACACATTTGTTTGTGTATTTGACAATATTTAGCTATGAGCAATGTCTTAGAGTAGCTAGGCTTAACATTTGACTTTGAAATACAGAAAGGCTTAGAAAATGTATTTCAATAAGACTTTTTTTACATAAAATGTTTCAGCCCTTCTAGCACTTGGTTCCCTCATGTAAGCCTACATATTAAAGGCAAAATCTTTATGCCATGTTTTCCAGGTTTGCTTAGAAGGTGCATCTTAAAGGAACAGCAACCTCTGAAGGGAGCCAGACCTTCATAAACTGTCAGCTCAGGGCCTGGATAGTATATCAGTGGTAGGTGCTCCACCTACTTGTCCTAAACATTCCTCATGGCAGCTAATTTGTCATATCTCCAGCAGATGTGACATGTTTCTCTGCTATCAAATCAGAATTTATAGAAAGGACATAAAACTGTTGTAAGGACACAGTTGAGTGGAATATGACCCTGCTACTCCCTGCACCTAAAATACTTTTTATTGCCTCGTTGTTCAATCCACACACTCCTCTAAGAATCATTGAATCCATGTAGACTTGGATTCTGTCCAGATGTCCTTAAAAAGGTTTAAAAAGGTGTATATATTTACTTTGTTACAATAATTAAGTCAGTTTTGGAGGATTTGCTATACATTAATGCTTTCCTTTTATTTCCTTACATTGGTGACATAAAAATCTAACTTTACTTAAATATCTTACTTATCCATTGTTACCTGCCAACTAAAACATGAGCAAAATTTATCATTGAAATTATTTTTTAATGTAGAATCAACTGTCATGGTCTGGCCTGTTTGCTCTCCCTTAGTTAGTAATTCCTCTCACCTGCCCTCTTCCTTCCCTGCCTCAATTATAATTTATTCCCCTCACCTGTTTCCTCTGGTTTATATTCAGTTCAGCCTGAGCATTCAGTGCCAGATCATTACTTGTTTTTCTGTTAGTCTCTTTGTCTGAGTTTTTATTGGGTTCATGTCCTGGATCCTAGCTGCCAGTGGAAAGAGGGTTTTAGTGTTTGTCTCGTCTCCTGATCGTCCACTGTTCCTCCCCCGTGGAGTCCTCTGGGTTTTTGGCTCATTATGGAGGGAGGTTCAGTTTTTATCAAAGTAAGCCTGGCTCCAGGAGGAGACCAGTTTAAAGTCCTGCTTTAAGTTCTGGTTCCTTCGTCCTGTCTCGGCTACCCTCTTCCACTCAGCCTGCCTGTCTGCACCTGATCCTGTCTGCTCCTGTGCGTGACCACCTGGTCATGCTTCTGGTCCCAGTCAGACTCTGAACCCTCCTGGAAGCCTGCCTGGAAGTCTGGATCCTGCCACCGGTTCCTGTTCCTGCCTGATCTGGATCCTGCCTGTTTCTGTCTGTTCTGGATCCCTCACCAGGATCAGCTTCCAGCATAACCTCTGGGACTACAGCACTGGGGACACTCGTAGTCTGGTTTTACTGTCAGAGCCTTGGTCTGTTTGTTCCTGTTTTTCTTGGTTATCCATTTGTTGTCCTCTGCTGCCCTCTTGTGTCCTCCCTTGCTCTGTTTCTCTGTCCTGCCAGCACCTGTTGCCAATTTCCTTGTTAGCTCTCTCTTTGTCTCTGTCCCCTTTAAAAGCCCTCCCTCTTCAGTTCCTGTTGGCTGGATCCTTCTGTCATGAGGCGGTGTTTGTATGGAGGACCCAAACGCAGAGACCAGTAGGCAGAGGTGAATTAAAGTCCGTTTATTCAGGTTAACAGATCCAGGGGCAGAAATCAGAGTCCAACTGAAAATACCAAACGTACCAAAACCAAGGAGACATCAGGGATTAACCAAAACCAGAAGCCAGGGAGAGACGAGACAAGGCAAGCAGATGATAGACGGGAAGTAAGACGAGGATCCAGCAAACAGGAATCTCTGAAGAACTCTGGAAGTCAAATCTGTCAGATACCTGCCTGCCCGCTCTCAGAAGAAACTGAAAGAGAAACTCAGATCCGAATCTACAAGATCACAAACCAAGCTCTGCCTCTGCCTTGCCCTCGGCCTGCCGACAGCCTCTGGACCCTCCCTGGTTCCCCCTTCGCCCACCCTGGGTGGGTTGTTTTCTGTTTTTGGACATTTTAGGGCATCTGGGATCCGCCCTTAAGTGAGGGGTACTGTCAGAGCCTTGGTCTGTTTGTTCCTGTTTTTCTTGGTTATCCATTTGTTGTCCTCTGTTGCCCTCTTGTGTCCTCCCTTGCTCTGTTTCTCTGTCCTGCCAGCACCTGTGGCCAATTTCCTCGTCAGCTCTCTCTTTTTCTCTGTCCCCTTTAAAAGCCCTCCCTCTTCAGTTCCTGTTTGCTGGATCCTCGTCTTACTTCCCGTCTA
>NW_015150878.1:441989-462806 GCF_000732505.1 Cyprinodon variegatus | reverse complement strand
CATAAAAATCTAACTTTACTTAAATATCTTACTTATCCATTGTTACCTGCCAACTAAAACATGAGCAAAATTTATCATTGAAATAATTTTTTAATGTAGAATCAACATGTTACCAATAGAGGAAAAACTGTGCTGTTTGTCCCGGTCCACACTCCTTATTGGTTGGTGACGATAATACAACAAATTGTTGTTTGCAAAGTTTTTAGAGTATTTTTTTAGTATAACTCTTTAAAAGCAGAAGTGTGGATTTCTTTTTTTTTTTTTTCTCTAGAGTGATAGGAATGTTATTATGATGCTATATTCTGTTCTTAAAATTCCCAAAGGTTAATAAAATTAAGTTACCATTGAGCAATTTTGCTTTGTCAGGGGTGAGGTTTGATTAAATGTCTTTGTTTTAATGTTTTAATTTTATTTATTTTTTTAACACATTTTATTATGTTTTTGCAGAATGGACTTTTAGTTTTCTTAGGCAGAGCGCACAGTAGTGGATGCATGTAATTTTATACAATATATCTTGTGCTATTTGGAGATCTTCAGGACCGTTCTGTTGGAATATCATGCTTTCTTGGGTCTAAAACATGCTATTAACAATCGCTACCTCCATTGATTTTACTCAAGGGAAGTAAAGGGAACACCATTAATAACTTTGTCTTGTTTCTGTGCAAAAAATATTTTTACCATAGTTTTACACACAGGTTTACTTTTACTTAGTTGCTTTTATATTTTAGATCGGTACACACCTCTTCGGGATTGTCCTCTCCATAATAAATACAGTAAATAAATAAGTTGGAAGCTTAATTTAATGTCACTCACTTAAGATGATGCACAGCATGCTGGTCCTGGTCTCATGTTTATGATATTTCACTCTTACTCTAATTCTTCTACCCTTGAGAACATCTCCTCAGGTGTATCTTCAGCAGAGGCGCCTCCCTCTCCATCTATTGGCTATTCAGTCTCCTCAAAATCTGGATAAAATTTGCTGCTGACATCTTCCTCCATCTCTGTTTAAAGTCAGCACCCTCTTCATCCTTTTCTCAAAGAAAACCGTTTCCTTTGCATTGTACTCAAGAGTGGCAACTTAACAGTAAACTGTATATTTGGGTTTGTGTGGAGATACACTGCAAAAAGAAATGCATTTTCTTAAAATAAGCTTATTTTCCCGTGGTTTGATCAGGTAAGATTAAGTTTAAAACCAGAAAACAACTCCATTGTCTTAATTCAAATGCATAATATCGAATTATCCTATTTTAAGGGTAAACAAGGTTGACTAAAACACTAAAAAAAAATCCTTAAATCAAGTTGAATCAAGTTTGTTGCTTGTGCTTCACTTTATGTTAGTTTAGAACATTAAAGATTGTGGTTTTAACATCACATACTAGGAAAATATAAGGGGCGTAAATACTTTTGAATATCTCAGACTGTACCTTGGTTACCAGGACTGCCTACAAACAAATGTACTGTTCTGGCATGTTTTAAAGTCCTACTAGGAGAAGAAAACAAACAAACACTATACTCTAAAAATAACAGCAGTTCAACTTGGCTTTTTAAATTTGCATATGAACAAATCACAAGACTCTTGACACAAATTCCTTTAGACAGAAAGTACAAAAAGTGGAGGAATTTTTCCCATATTGCCCAGAGTCTGGACAGAAAGTACAAAAAGTGGAGACATTTTACCCATATTGCCTAGAGTCATGTCTGGGTAAAAACAAACACAGCATAAACCCATCATACCAAGAGATAGAGCGGTTAAAGGAGGAGGATTTGGGCTTATTTTTAAGCTTCAAAATCTCAGCCCCGGTTGGGAATTACATGTCCTTCGTGTCTCTCTGCAAGGATATAACAGACATCTTTAAAATTAGAGTAGAGCTGACCTTCTTGGTCATTGAGTGGTATCCTATCAAACGCCTTGGTAGCTAAAATAAACAGTAACAATCTGCAAATATCTCATATTTTATTTCGGATTAAAATATTTTATTTTAGAAAATCTTAAACATGCTGCATAAAAAAGATTAAAACTACATTTTTGAAGAACATGAAATCATAGGTGGTCTTTTAATGCCTTTTTTAAACAAAGCACATTCAATTAGATTAATGTTGCAATGCTACCCTCAATTAAGCCAATTATTAAAATGGTTAATTTCTATGTTTACCTATATATTTATTATATAATAGATTGAAATCAGTTCAATTACTTAAATTACAGATTTAAATAAGCAAAAATGGACAAAAAAGATCTATTTATCTAGTTCTGTGGCTGATATCAGACACAGTGGCTAAAAAAATATACGTATATATGGATCCTTAAGTTTAGCCATAATTTAGTTACATTTAAAAATGTCCTTTCATTGGAAATTTGCCACACAGTTTTTAGGTATCCTCTAACATCTTAAATCATACATAAACTGTATAATCATTTTTCACGGGGGCACCAAAAGCATGACACAAAAAAAGATGGCTGTAGTTATAATTTGAAATATATTAAATTAGTCCCAGAACCAAAGAGCCACTTGTTGCTCTGAGCTGAACTGACATTTTGACGTCATTTAGATAATGAAATAAAATGTTGTGCTGTTCCAAAGAAATATTTGTATTTTTTGCTTTCAAAATGTTAATTTTACTTCACCTAAAATTATAAAAGACCCTCACCATGGAAACAAAAAGCAACTGAAGTAAATATTTGCTAAATAAACACTTAAATTCAAGTCAAAAAGCAATAGTGCTGTGAATTGGTGAATTAGGCCTCATTGGCTGAGCAGTTTATAGAGTGTGGCTGTGATGCAGCCACACTAGTTTTTAAATGTAAAAACTAAAGATCCAACACTTTAGAATGTTTAGAACATCAATCTGTTTTTAGACAATAAATAAAGTTGGACCAAATTAAAATACTGGGTTTTAAAAAAGTATATTCTTAATCCTTATATTAAAGATTAAAGATAAAATACAGCTATTCTTTAGAAAATAATGTCAATGCATATTGCGCAATCCAGGAATATGGCATATTTTTGAATGATTGAAAATGAGCAATTTTAACTGATAGGAATTAGAACTTAAGTAAACCTGATCAATTACCGGTAACATTTAACAAATCAAAGTTGGTTCAAAGAAGCATTTAACAGATGAAAACGATGATCCTACCTCAATCATCTTAATTTTCAAATTACAATTAAAATAAAATTTATTGGTTTCTATCAATTTCTATTTCTCCTACAGCAGATATTGTAAGAAATTAGTGTTCAGTACAGGGGCCATGATCAGTTCTACAGGGACACCAGCCCCATTTGGCCCCAGATTAGAGCTGCCCATCCATGAGTATAATGCTATTTCTTTTAATCTGTTTACATCCTCCCTAATTTGTATGCTTGAAAGATAAATGGGTCATTGTCAGGCCCAGATTGTCACAGTACGTTTTTCAATCCTTTTCAATTATTCCTCTGATTGCAGATATACGAGCAGCTATTTTCCTGCAAGTGTTTTCTGACTTATGAAGATCAACACAAATGCATCTTAGATATGTTCTTTATGTACACACTACCTTATCAGCCCTGAAATTTTAAACAATTGTATTTTTTTTTAATCATCTATTTATTGTTTTCACTACTCTTGTTCTTGTTTTTATTGTACATTTAAAATTTAATCCCTTAGATCAGAAATGTATGTTTTTCTTTTATCTTATCTGCCCACTTATAGTATGATTACTATGAGTGTGTGAAGAGCTCTACAAAGAAAGACTGATTCATTAAGTGAATAGAATATTAATATCTTTATTGTCCCACAATGGGGACATTGAATCATGACAGTGGAAAAAAAACATGTAGACAGAAGAAAACCAGACTTACACATTAGACTAAATTATAAAAATAAGAAGAAAATAACAGTTAAGCTCTGAAAGAAATAGAATAATTAATCTGAAAGTAGAAATAATGCTTTACTGATGATACCTATCATTGGATAACACAGCATATTCAGGTGCAAATGCAACATGCAGGTCAAATGGAAAAAAGACAGCATATGCAAAGAGTGATATTTCCAGAACAATGAAAAAATAAGAAAATATAAAACTGTGCAAAAAGCATGACTGTACAAACGCTCCAAGAAAACCTAAAAAGTCTGCAAATGGACATTAGCATCTGAAAGTCAGTGTAAATGGTTATTAATCAGATCAGGAATCTGTTGATCCACTAGCGTATTTGCAAACACTGAGTTTGATGGAAGCAAACTCCCACCAAGATCATAAAGTCTATAACCAGTTGGGAGGAGGGATCTTCAGAAATGCTCATTTCAGTATCTAGGACTCAACAGTCAGTAACTGAAAGAGTGCTCTATTGTTGCAAGATTCATGGAGAGTAAAACAGAGTCCAACTGTCTTATTTTCTCTTGCAGTCCCTCTGTTTCCCACCACCTGCACTGTGTCCAGGTTGCTTTCCAGGACAGAGATGATCCCCTTTATGAGCCTGTCCACCACTTTGTCTGAACTGCAGACAAGCTGCTGCTCCACCATACCACAACACAGTGGCTAATTCAATTCAATTCAATTTAGTTTATTTATATAGCGCCAATTCAGAACACATGTCATCTCAAGGCACTTTACAGTTCAACCAGATCATACAGTCAAATTGATTCAGAGTTTTCTATCTACGGAAAACCAGTTGATTGCATTGACTCATTGACTCAAATGCAATCCCTCACACTAAGCATGCTTGGAGCGACAGTGGAGAGGAAAAACTCCCTTTTAACAGGAAGAAACCTCCAGCAGAACCAGGCTCAGTGTGAGCGTCCATCTGCTGAGGCCGACTGGGGTTCAAGGAGACAGAAGCAGAGACACAAAAAGCAGCTGCAAAAGGCGGCCCCGTCCAGGAAACATACAACCAGGCAGACGAGCTCTGAGCCAGCTCCCATGTCAGAGGATGAAGAGAGCACATCCAGTCAGTCACAGTCAGAGAAACAGGACTACACTGGAAAACAGGCCAATCTCCAGCATCTATAAACTAGGGTGTTGATGGAAGCAGCACAGCTGATATTTCTCTCCAGGATGATGTCACAGCCAAACAGGAACAGACAAGGCAAAGCTACTATGAGAAAAAGCAGAGAGAGCAAAACGTCAGAGATTGAACTAACTATTCTAATGCCACTAAGAAGTCAAAGAGGATCTTTAGCAGCCATTAGTCTCCTTAGTATGGAGAGTCTGCTCAGACCTCTCTTGTAAAGAGCACCACTATTGTGACTCCAGTCCTGTTTATTATTCAAATAGAAAATCTTAAATTTTACAGTGATTAATAAAAATGCCTGCAGCATTGAATGTAAATAAATAAAAGCATGGTTGTATAACGCCAAGAGTCATGTGAATAAAATCAGAATGAGTGTTTGGGGAAAAAGGAATTCCACATATTTTTTCTGTTTATACACAGGCAGGTCAGCAGTACTGACTTACATGGGGTGTGCATCAGTAATATGCCATTTACACAGTCTAGCTGGCTACACTATAGTTATTCTGTGAATGAAAGGATTGTTAGCTGTAGAAATTGTTGGCTTACAGAAGTGTAACACTGTCCTTGTAGAAATAAAAATATATCACAATATATCATTTTAAAGAATTAACACAATTGCTTTATATTAGGCTTACTTTATATCAATATTATCTTGTATGAACATGGTAAGTTTTGATTTAGAATTGGATTCTGTTCCTTTTCATTGTACAAAAAAAAGCTAAATTAAATTTAAGTAGCAGTTCTAAAAAGGCAGTGCAGGAGGAAAAAAAGCTGAATAAACATTTATCATGTAGGGAACTGTGTGGGTATTGCATTGGTTCTCGCTGTATAACACTTTCTCCCACAGTCCAAAAACATGACTTTTAGGTTAATTAGTTTTTCTAAGTTGTCCTGTAAGTGTGCATGGTTGTAAGTCTTTGTGTGTCCTAATTATCTTGCCTTGCGACAGATTGGCGACCAGAATGGCAACCTGTCCAGGGTGTACCCTGCCTCTCGCCCGTAGACTGCTGGAGAAGGGCACCGGCCCCATGGAGACTCTGACAGAATAAGTGGGAGAAGATGGATGGATGGAAATGTTACATTTCTAAAAACAGAAAAAAAAAAGAAGAAAAAAAACATACAGTAGCAACCATTCAAAATGGCCCTTCCCAGTCAACCCCCAGCCGAATGGCAGTCATTGGAGTGACCCACTCCTTCTCCTGGGCGTGCATATTTTTTTTTTACTTTCACTTACTTACAGGCTCTGACCAGGAGAAGGTGCTTCTCTTTAGAGCTTAATGTGCACAGATCATGACAGAAAGAATATTTTAGTACAAAAGATTGATGTTTAAGTAAAGAATCTTAGTGGACTAGCCAAGGGCCCAACAATGAAAGTAGAAACTTTTTGAATGGCTACTAAAAAATACTCTCTTTCTATTATAGACAGGGAGTATTTTTTATTTATTTATTTTTAATATGGTACAATTTACAGCACCATGTGCTCAGAAATAAATAATGTATATGTACATTTTGAAAATGATAATGCTGTCTTGCAAGATTATCCCTTAAAATTTGGGAAAAGAAAATATGCATTAGAAATAAGTAATGTATTTGTTTTTCTTGAAAAATGAGTTTGTTATGCATTTTGCTTTTTATTTCAAGTTGTTTATATTTAGTCAGCTTATCCTAGCTCTTCCAATAAAATGTTTATAAAGTTTCTCTGGGAAAGTTTAAAAAGTTGAGCTCTCAGAGCACAGAATAGATGTTTCGGGGGGGAAAAACCAAGGGAGTCTGACCTCGCGAGACTTGGCTGCGAGAACGTCTCTCAACGTCACGATCTCGTGACTAATCCCGGAAGAAGGGGATTCATGTTAAGAGGAACAGCAGTACAGAAAGAAACGGCTTTAAATATCCCCCATATTTCCTTTTTTAGCCTCTTATCCACTCAGATATGGACACTTCCACCCGAGCATCGTTAGACTCGTCTGCTGGACCTCCTCCGTATTTTAGAGGGTGAGCAAACAGACTTTGATCAGGAAACCGTTAGTAAACAAACAGCTCGGGGATGTGCGTAGAATAAATCCTTCACCTTAGCTTTATCCCCGGTTGAGGGCTGATGTCGCATCAATAGCAGCCATGTTATCCCTTATGGGGAAACCTAACAATAGCTTTGTTGTGTCTGTTTTGGTTCTGTAACGTGAGCTCTTGCCCCTGCAGAAATGAAGGCTCCCTGGTCTCTGCCCTGAAGACGCTGCTGTTCTTCACCATCCTCATGGTGACGCTGCCTATTGGCTTATACTTCGCATCCAAGGCTTACATCTTTGAGGGTAAAATATTCTGTTCTGTAATCTAATTGTTTGTTTCACAGTCTATGTCGTCCATTCATTAAAAAGGTATGCTGCAAAGCCAAATTGCACTGCAAATTTGATGAATAACCACATAATTAACTAAAACTAGAAAAGTTACATTACAGGGTAAGTAAAGTTTCATGATTTGCACTGATGTATTGAGCATCAGCACGTCTTATGACCATCTATGGGATAGTGTATGTTCTGCAAGGGGACAATAGGGGAAAAAAGTGGAATTTGTAACCCTGAGTACATAACCCATAGTAGATTAGGCACGTGGTCTTTTTACATTTGTTACATAACTATAACTATAAAACTTTAACTGAGCTTGTTTCCTTACCCAAAAGCTTCTCCTATCTTCTGTTTTGCTGCAAATATTGCTTCTCCCACTTTATTTGTTAAAGTACCAGTAGTATTGCTAGTAATGTTCTAATTAGAGTAACAGTTTGAAAGCCAAACGGATTGTAACCAGGCAGAAGCCATTTAGTTTTTTGAACTCCTAAACCGCACATCTTTTTCTGATTTTAAATTCCCTGGCTTCTATAATCAGTATTCTATTATTATAATTATTGTTTCTTTAACTGTCAATAATATTTGAAACGTATGTACAAATATAACATAATCTGCAAAGTGTGGCTTGTTTAATGTCAAGTAAATTATTTAATCTCAACTGGGCTATTGTGATAATCTGTTTTTCTTTAACAATAGTCCTGAAATATTTTGTAGTCTGACCATGGTCTTTTTAACCCTGTAATGCCAAATGTATCGTATTTGATACAAACGGTTTCTGAAATGTTTTGCATCTGACACCTTTTGCATAATTTAATGGTAAAAACTTTGCTCAAAATCCAATTGTACACAATCAGATATACCTGATAACAGAGGGCAGAAGACTACATAAAAAACAATCTTGACTTATCGCATAGTAATAAATTATTAATATCAAAAATGTATTTCTGTTTTTTCTTTTTACATATTTTGTTTAAAGGGCTAATAAGGAATTCAAACCAAAAAAAGTAATTTTCTGTTTTGTTTTATTCTTGGATCAGGCTTTAAAGGGTTAAACAATGATCAGACATCCACAAACTGCTCTTTCCACGTCGTTTGATGCCTAAAAAGGGCAATTTGGTTACATGAATATGATTTTTTTTTTAAAGTTTTTATTTATTCTATAAATGCATACTGCTTTACTGCATAATAGCAACAGAATACACTGCCTGGCCAAAAATGTATTTCGTTGCACCACCTTTATCTTTGAATGCAGCACTTGTTTGCTGTAGTATTGTTTCATTAAGGTTATGAAATGTCACTAGATTTATTTCCAACCTGTGTTGCATTCATTTTGCACCAAGATCTTGCATTGAAGATGGTAGACTGATCATTCTGCAAAGCCGTCTCCAGCACATAATCAGGGATTCTCCTTGGGGTTAAAGGGAAATGCCTTTTTTTTTTTTTTTTTTCATTGGGCCCTTGAATTTATGTTATTACATCATGTTGTACTCACCCATATGAGTTTTGTGTCATTTGGAATGTTCTGAAGATATTCCGTTTTGTCCAAGCAACGTCTTCCTATGGGCAAACGACTTGAAGGCACAAACTAAACTGTTCATAATTTATTCGTTTGGTATGCCAGCATTGATAACATGTAGGTGAATCACTCCCCCAGACATCTGCGGTTATATTTTTTGTATTTATATTTTTTAAAAACAAAGCAGCGCCTGTATGATGTCATCCACGCGTCGGACTGGAGTTGTGACAGACAGCCAGGCCACAGGCGGCTACGCTCTACCCCTTATATTAATTCGGCTAGCTAATCTGAATCGTTCAATTCCATTTGAAGAGCGAGATCATCTGTGGTAGGAGCACTAGAAATCTTCCAGGCATGTGAGGAAAACTAGCAGCAGTTCAGCAGACAGGATAATTGAACGGTAGCCGGCGCGCGGATGACATCATACACACTCCGCTTTGTTTTTAAAAAATATAAATATAAAAAATATAACCACGGATGTCTGGGGTCAGTTATTCGGCTACATGTTATGAATGCTGGGGTACCATAAAGAATACATTATGAACAGTTTAGTTTGTGCCTTCAAGTTGTTGCCCAAAGGAAGACGTTACTTGGATATAACCTAACGGAATTTCTTCAGAACAGCTCCAAATGACACAAAACTAATATGGGTGAGTAGAATATGATGTAATAATTTAAAGTCAAGGGTTCAATGTAAAAAAAAAAAAAAAAAAAAAAACGCTGTTCCTCTTCAAGATCTCAAGTCTGTGGTGGACAATCCATGTGTGAAAATCCTGTCTGATGCTCCCTGAACAACTCTTTCACCATTTGAGCCCTGATAAATCCTGGTATTGCCATCTTGAAGTATTCCCTTGCAATCGGGGACAAAACAAAACAAAAAAATAAAATAAAATAAAATGACGGACCTCATTCTTTGAGCTCAGACTCTTACTGAGCCTGTTAGTGGTTTTCTTAACGCTACAAAGTTCTCTCCCGTTCTACTGTCGTTTTACTTTGATTTTATTTCAACCATTTAAGGGATTTAATAACTGATTATGATCATTTTGATTTATTTCTCCCCTAATGACAATCCTTCCAGTTCTTTATATTACATTGGGCAGTTCTTTACACAATTTGCTTGTTTCTGCTTGATGCATCTCAATGTTTTGACCTTACTTTTCCATGGCTAGAGGATGTGTTCTGTGGTTGAAACAATTTCCGTGTGAGAAACAATTTATTGAACCAGTTGGGGTTAAATATTTTGTTTTCAGCTGAAACATAATTGCAATAAAGTAATTAATCAATAGGAGGCTTGTACCAATCTGTTCACTTAAATCTAACAACTTCATTTCCCTTTGGCCAGGCAGTGTATAAATGCAGAGTATCACTCCGTACCATTGTGACATCACCAGGGCCTTCCAAAGCTAATGGAGGCAAATAACTGTTTAAAAAGCAAAATATAGATTTAGGCTGTGCCTCAAAAATTAGCTTATTCATTGTAAGAAATCCGCAAGAGCCCCCTGGAGTCACCCAGTCTAATAATGTTAAAAGATATTTAAAGCCTAGAGAGAAGTAGGCATATTTATGTTTAAAACATTATGCATGAATAATGGATAATTCTTTATTTTAGTTAGATTCATTCAGATCTAATATCTTGTAATAAGTCCTAGGAGGCTCTTTTAGCTCAGTGACGATTACAAAATTATTTTTATTTGCTGAATGCCAGAATAATGACACACATGAGGTTTTGTTGCTCTCTAAGTATATTGAATATAACACACTAAGATTAAAAAGGTCTTTAAAAGGGCCAGGGAAACCTAAAGGCTGATGGTATTACCCAGTTAGCTTCTGATTATTCTAAAATGTAAAGCAACACCTCAAACGCACTTCCTCCAGATGTCGCCTAGTGGGAAATTGCCAACAAATTTGGAACCTCGTAGGTCTGATTCATCATAGGGTACAATTCTGTTAGATGCCTGAATGTGCTGCTTCAAACTTTATTTCTCCTTTCAGTCATACATTATTATAAACAGCCGATATATGTGTGTTTATATATACATACAGTGTTAATGAAAGAAATGAGTTCACTAACATATTTCTAGTTTATGGTGAACTGAACGGATCAGTTTAAAGTAGGGAACGTGAACAACAGCGACGTTCACTCTGAGAATAATGAGCAAAACACAGTTCGCGTTTGGGTTCATTTCATAACGACGCCTTTCATTGGATAAAGTCAGGTTCTACAGCACCTAATACAGCAATAAGCATGACAGACTACCATTTCTTCTCCTCCCGTCGGCTCGATTCATACTCATCTACTGATACTTCTGATGGCAGGTTAGCAGAGTTCTATGATAAAACAAAAGAACTCGGACAGAAAAAACACGTTTTTCTTAGGGGCGATTCGATTCAGTGTCGATTTCCTGACCCAACGATTCTATTATTTTCGATACTCAAGAATACACCACGATTCGGTTCGATTAATCGATTAATTTTTAGTTATTTTATTATTTTTTTAAGACCTTGCAGTCTAAACAAATTTTCAAGTTTGAAATAAATCAATGAAAGCTGTAATATCGTTATGCATTTTTTTTTTTAGAAACAACAGCAAATAACAGAAGTAGAAAAGTTGCATCAAAAAATACTGCAAAAATACTGCACATAATCAGTGCAATGAGTGCAATGCAAATACCTCGGCTCCAGACGTCCCTCTACCCCCACCCTCTCCACAGACGCTCTGCTGCTCCTCTCCCAAATTGTAGCTGACCGCAAACAGTACCGCAGACAAGAGGCCAGCTTGTTTTGTTTTATGACCGAAATTGCGGAAAACAACTCATGAAGTTTGACCCGCTAGAAAAGCGAGGTGCGCGAGAACGCTGGGAGCCTTTTTCCACCTGGATCTCCGCTCTTTTTGGCCCTCATGTCCCTCCGTCGTCAGACAAAATTCGCCCCCAGTTCCTCACCGCCTCGGCCGTATCTAGACCCACAGTGTGTAGCACAGACCACGCTTCAATATTGAGCATAATTTAAAAATGTCTGTATCAAGCTTGCTACAACACACTGCTGTAAGAGTATAACCAGGAAGCTAGGTAGGAGGGCAAAATAGGTTTAGCGCCACCGCAGCACGGGAGGGAGAATTATGCCCAGGAGCAAATGGATAAAAATAGACCGGAGGAAAAAAAAACATTAATCGATTATCTTGTGGACCTATTGATGCATCGGATTGTCGGCTGCATCAATAGGTCCTGAAATATTTTGTATCGATGCATCGATACAAAACGATTATTATTTACACCCCTAGTTTTTCTGCAAACTGTGCCGACTTGGACTTAACAAACAAGTCCGTGCATCAGCTACGGGGTTAAAGCATCCAGGCTATCTTGGGAAATATCTGCTACTGAATGAGGAACAGAAGACATTTTTTTGATACAGATCGTTTCAACAGAACCTGAGTGTTCCTGTATGTTTCTAAACTTGTGTATAATTTGGCTAAATAAAGGCTTCAGTGCACATAAAGTATACCTTCACTACATCGAGTATTTTCTATTTCATTCTATATATTATGATCACACATTTAAAGGGTGAAATATGAGGTTCTATTGTTTACTATATGAACTTCAACTAGTTCGTTTATAGGTTTGTGAACTATGAACGTGAGATAGAACATTTTCATCTGTGTGAACTGAACTTTGAGCTCATTCTTTTTAACTATGAACTGTAATCTCACTGCCCTTTACAATTATGTATGTATTTGGGTGTGTATATGCTGAGTTTACGAGAAAATAAATTTTTTTACTGGAAAAAAGAACGTAAATAGAGGCTGTCCTCTATATTGTGACCTTTCGTGTCAGAATATTTTGTCCACATTATCTGTTAACCAAAATGTGCATTTTGACGTGTTTTTACGTCAAAGTTTTAGGAATTTTAAAGAATAGAATCTGTGACATTTTAAACTTTTCACTATAACAATTCAATCCTTCTTCACTCTTTGTAATCAACTTTGATAATGAAAACTTTTTCAGCTCTAATGTTATTTGTCCTCCTCTCAGGTTCCATGAAAATGTCGAGCTCCGACAGCTACTTCTACGCAGCCATCGTAGCTGTGCTCGCCGTTCACGTGGTCTTGGCTCTGTTTGTTTATGTCGCCTGGAACGAAGGCGCGCCTAAAAGCAAGGGCAAACATGATTAAGGCAAGCACTTATCAGCTTCTGAGGCTGCTGGAGATGGACAGACTGCGGGCGAGGATCCACAGTCCTGTCTCCCGTGGGCAACAACACTCAACGCTGCACCATCTATGAACCA
Source organism: Cyprinodon variegatus (assembly GCF_000732505.1). Classification (NCBI taxonomy): domain Eukaryota; kingdom Metazoa; phylum Chordata; class Actinopteri; order Cyprinodontiformes; family Cyprinodontidae; genus Cyprinodon; species Cyprinodon variegatus. The sequence goes on along the minus strand of NW_015150878.1, from coordinate 449,682 downwards.
GACACGTTGGCAGGGAGGGGATCTGGCTTGGCTCCGGATTTAACCCCAGGGTTAGAGTAGGAAGTCGTGTATATTCTCTGACGCGGGGGTGCAAAGACCAGAGGGTGCAATTTTATTGCCAGGCCCCAGCAGGCATAATTTTGTTCCCCCACATAAAATGGTTTCTTTTCTTTTTTTTGGCTGAGGACAGTTTTTTTTATTTTTTTATGCTTTGTCCTCAGATACTGATTGGCTCAGGGCTCTGAGTCCCTTCACACTAAGAGTTTATGTCAGAATTCGCCTGTACTTGTTTTTTTTTTTGTTTTTTTTATATAGAGTTTGATCATTTTGAATAGAGAAAACAGCTGATTCCTCTGTCCTTACTTTTAAAGTCCTTGTCCAAATAAATTAAAGGTTTACTTCTGTATTTTGGAACAAAGTCTCGTAGGCATGTTATTTATATGGCCTCATTGTTCTCTGTTATTCTCAATAACATGTTTTTCATTGCTGATTTGAAAGTGTTTGTCCGCTGGAGTGGAGGTGATGTTATAAAGCATAGATTAGAAATCACTGTTTTTGCTTAAACTATTTCTTTGTTCTGAAGATGTTACTTGACATTGATGTAATACAAGTAGGTTTGATGAATTGCTTGAATAAACTCAAAATTTAAGCCTTTTATTTTTTGTATGTTTTGTTTCATTAGAGTTTATCATCTATTGTTTGAGATTTTGCAGTTAAATAATTATTAATCCTGTTTTTTTTACTTTTATATTAAACTGAATGTGCATAATTTGCAAAGTTCAGCTAAAGAGAGTTCAGACTTTTGAAGTGAGGCTTGGTTAAAAGCTTATAAGTAGGGATGAAGCGGTTAATGATATTAATTTGTTATTCAAATAATCATGAACTAATTTGGGAATTGGTGCACACACTCTATAACACGCCAACTGCTAAAAAAAAAAAGGTACCCTACAAAGATGTACAAGATTTTCATTTACAGGGTTCCCGCGGGTCCTTAAAAAGTCTTAAAAGGCATTGAATTCTTCAAAATAAAACTAAGGCCTTAATTAGTATTAAAATGTCTTAAATTATTCTTTCATAGGTCTTATTTTTTTTAAAACATCATAAATAGGATTATTTTTATTACGATTTATTTTTGTAATCTAAATAAAACATTAAAATTGAACAAATTTTAGTTTTTCAAAATTTGAAACATTAAAATAAACCTTTGGGTTAAGTTGTCGCAAGCAGGTTTTTCTTGTGTTTCTTGTGAATTTGGTCTTAAATTTTTATTTCAAGTGGCATTAAAAAGTCTTAAAAAGTCTTGAATTTAACTTGCCTTATGCTGTAGGAACCCTGATTTAAGATTAAAATATATATGTCTAGAGAGATGTATATACACTACTCAAAAATAAATGGATCACATAAACAACATAACAAAACTTCAATGAAATCAACCTTCTGTGAAATCAAACTGTCCATGATGTGCAATTGGAATAGACAACAGGTGGAAATTAATGACAATTGGCAAGATACACTAAATAAAGGAGTGGTTCTGCAGGTGGGGACCACAGACCCCAACTCGGTACCTATGCATTCTGGCTGAGTTTTTGGTCACTTTTGAATGTTGGTGGTGTTTTCACACTCGCGGTAGCATGAGACAGACTCTACAACCCCAGGAAAGTGGCTCGGGTAGTTCTCATAGATGCGATCTGTCATAATAAGGTTTGCTATGTCTGTTAGCATGAAAAGGCTGGAAGTGCTACCAGGAAACAAGCTAGTAAACTAGGATATGTGGATGAGGTAGTAGGAGGGCAACAACCCGTCAGAAGGACAGCTACCTCTGCCTTTGTTTAAGGAGGAACAGGAGGAGTACTGCTAGAGCCCTGTAAAACGACCTCTAGAAGTCCACAAATGTACATGTGTCTGCACAAACGGTTAGAAACTGACTCCAAGAGGATGACAAAAGGGCCCAATCCACAGATGGATCCGGGCCTACAGCCCAATACTCTGCAGGATTGACAAATTCGCCGCTGGTGCTCTTCACAGATGAAAGCAGTTTCACACTGAGCACATGTAACAGACATGACAGAGTCTGGATACACAGTGCTGCTTGCAACATCCTTCGGGCTGACCGGTTTTGGCAGTGGCTCAGTAATGATGTGGGATGTTATTTCTTTGGAGAGCCACACATCCCCCTATGTGCTCGCCAGAGGAAGCATGACTGCCATTAGGTCCTGAGATGAGATCCTAAGACCGCTTGTGAGACCATATGCTGGTGCGGTTGGCCCTGGGTTCCTCCTAAAGCAGGGCGATGCTAGACCTCATGACTGGAGTGTGTCAGCAGTTCCTGCAAAGCGAAGGAATTAAAGCTAAGGACTAGCCCACCTGCTAACTAGACCTGAATCAGATTGAGCACATCTGGGACATCATGTCTCAACCATCCATCAATGGATCCACAGATTTTCCAAAAGTTGGGAGGTAATACAGACAAATGAGGGCCACACACAATACTGAGCTTGATCCGTTTTAAGGACATTCTATCAAAATTGGATCAGTCTGTTGTTTGTTTTTCCACTTGGCGTGTGACTTCAAATCCAGGCTGCCATTGGTTAAAAAAATGTGATAATTTTTGTGATTTGTTTTCAGCACATTCAACCTTTTGCAGAACAAAGTATCCAATGAGAATCTTTCATCGATTCATATCTAGGATGTGTTATTCCAGAGTTTAAAGCAGTGTATTAACATATCTATGTATATGCACACACATTACATGTTTTTTTGCCATTTATAGTTTATTTAAAATACTTAGAACTTTTGTTTTCCAAATTCCAAATGTTTGTTTTTTAGCAATGTTAATTTCATTCAACATACTGTATCTACATATTTTGATGATTTATTTAGAAAAATAAAAGCTGCAGCCCTAGTTATAAGCTGCACACATCTGCATTGGATAATTATTTATAGGGTTATTTTTAGTTACAGGTGCACTTTGTGCTTTTCTAGGTTGTTATTTGCTGCCCCCTAAACCTTATGACAACCCTGATTTTAAATGCAACCTTCTCAATTATTCCCCTTTTTAATGGTTAGGTAAAATTGCTACCAGGCTCAGGTCCCTTATAATTATAGACCTGAAGTAATGCTTAAAACAAAGTTCAGCAATATGTCAGAAAACCTAGATTGTCTTAAGCTCTGTCAGACCTCACATGGTTCTGATTTTAATTAAAAGTAAAGACATTAAGTTGCTGTTGTGGGATTAGCTGGCATACTCATGTTTTTAAACCAACAGAGAAACAAGCGTACTTTGTGAACTGGCTGGTAAGTGTATGTTTTTACATTGTTTAGGCAGGAGGTTATTGTTAAATCAAGAATTTTTTTTTTTTTTTACTTTATTCTCAAAAGAAAAACCATCAATGTGAGTGGTTATATTCAGATTAACTTCCTATACCAAAGGTTAATTAGGTATTAGTAAAACCTAATCTCAACTAATCTGCTGTATGAACAGGTTTGAGGTTTAATTTACACTAACAGCTATTATTGGAAACCTAAATGATGTAAATGTATGCCCAGTAGTTGTAAAAATGCAACAAGGTAAAAAAAAAAGAAAGGCAACAACCCTTTTGCTTAAATTGTAACATCATCATTAAAAATCCCCTTAGTCCTAAAAATTGTTTATAGTTGAAAAAAAAAGTCTGACCTGAAACAGCAACCTTTCTCAGGTGCTGCACTGCTGACTACACCCATTGTCAAATAGCTCATGTGTATAACTGTGGCCCTGACATTATTTCTGCGAAGCAGAGAGAAAAATAAAAACAAAAAGCCAGCTCTTATCTGATGATTTTTAAAAGCTGTAGCCTTTAAAGGCTAAGGTTGGATAAATGCTTGGATTTACCTTTCTAGTTTTTCTTTTCGTCATGTCACTCTCCCTTAAGGGAAGTGTTTCCTAATCTTTTTTGACTTTGTCTCTCAGGCAAAAGTATTGGTGATTGTCCAAAAGTGGAATATACAATAACTCATTATAAAAAAAAAAATATATTTTTTTTTTACTTAATCTTTTAATTTGATCATTTAAATCTTAGGATTTGTATACTTCCATCTCTAATAAAAATTAAAAAAAAGCATTAATATGTTGCCTGGAAGTTAGTAAGGAATTGACATAAATATAACATAAAATGATATTATAAACCTGTATTTATAAAGTTGGAGCTCCTCTGAGTAACTCCATTATAATCAGATTTAAACTTGATGCATTGGGAGCAAAATACAGAACAAAACTAAAATCAGACTGAATTAATTGGTTTTATTTTGTTTTCACACCTGAGCTGCTTTAATGAGCTCAGATAGACCAGTGAGAAAAACAGCTGATCTCAGGCTATTATTTACATCCAGTCTGTTCTTCTGCTTCCTTTGGATGTGTGTCAAAGCTGAAGATGAACTCAAACATATAAGAAAAACTTGCCTTTTGGTTGATAACATATTTTTTTTCATTTTGCAATCTGTTCCTCAGAAAGCAGAACAGATCCCAGCCCTATTTTATTTTACTACCTAATAAATAAAATATTTTCATGTACCCCTTGCAATGCACTCACACACCACTAGGGGTACGCCTACCCCCAGTTGGGAATCACTGCTTTAGGGGATGATAGAGGTTTTTACCCCACAGAATATGGAAATCCCAATAAGCCCCCTTGACCCCCCTCCACTCCCACTCCCACTCCCACCCATTTCCTCGAACCCAGAGCCTTGGCTCTACTTTTCTATCAATAAAACTATAGATTTATTTATTTTATTTATCTTAATATGTTCCCAGATTAGATTTCAGAAATCTGGTCACCTTACTTCCACCTCCTCTTCCTCTGAGGATTATTGTTTGCTTGTGTTAAAATGCCTGGAGATGTAAAAATCATTTAATGCTTTGTAAAATTGCGTCTACTTAAACAACCATGGACTTGTTTTAAGTGAGAAGTTTGCTTTGGTCTAAATCTTTGTGAAACTAGCAGTTAGCTTTAGACTCTTAGTAAGGTATCAAGTGCTTATAGGCTTTTAACGGTAACGTGGTTTAAGAACTATCCCTGCAGAAAAAAGGATTTTTTTGTGCAAAGTTCAAGTTTACTTTTTATGAATAAGAGCATTGTAATAATAAGCAGCTTGTGGTTTATAAACTATCTCTGTGTATTCACAAAAACCCTCTTATCTTTTAAAGGATCTGCTGATTGAAATCTTGGTTGAACTTTTTTTTTTTAGGTCTGCGCATGATCAAGCTGTATCACCACCAAGAGGCTGTGACTTCTCCCAACCCTCTGTTGTGTAAGTCGGTCCGTCACCAAAAAAAGCATGAGCACACATATCAGTCCTGTGTTTGTGAGAGTTGCCCTTCTGTGGTTGGCTTTGTCATAGACAGTGTTTATCCCACAAGCATATTTAACTGTCACAACATTAACAAGCCCGTCAGGCAGTAATCTAGTGGTACAATGAAAGCAACTGTGATTGATCACTCTTCCCATGCCACAAAAATGTACTAGGGCGAATGAAAAATAGGGGGGAAAAAAGTTCCGATCATGTCAAATTAAAAAATATATCAAACTTCCGCACAGAATTAACACACTTTTCCTGTGGTCTAAAAAAACACTGGGGTAAAATGAATCCATTCAGGAGTAACAACACAATCTTTCAGGAGTCCATGAGATGCTGTTTTGACTTGTGTAGGGGTTTGCGTTGTCACATGGTGGAAGAAAATGGTCATCCTGTTCCCATATCCCAATAAGGATTAACAAAAAGGAGCGCTGACCGATCTGATGCTGTAATAACATTTTCTGCCTCAGAAACCATGTCGGCAGCTGACTGTCGTTCAGCCCCTCCCTTCCTTCTCCTCCTTCCTCTGCTTTACTCCAGCTCTATGCTCCTGTTATACGGAGGTCAGGGCTATGCTGGATGCATTGATTTCAAACAAGGTGGTGCTGATGATGAGGTGACAGGCCTGTGAGCAGCCTAATGGATTGGCCTATCAGACATCAGAAATCATCCATTTTTTTCCTTAGGGATAATATTTCATGAGTTTAGTCCTGAAGCACCACTGAGTTTGTGCAAGGGCAGGCTTTTCTTAAGGGCATTTTTATTTTTTTATTTATCACACATTCACACGTTGGGTACATAGTAACTGGAATGAGTGGGACGGGTAATTCTGTCAGGGATTTATAAAGCAAAATTTATTTCAAAAAACACATCAAAACACACAATCTTCAGCCGTTCTTTTTCATTTACATATATCTAAAATCTACTGCTCATTCAGCGTACTTTGGTTACTACACTAGGGACACAAATGCAACATGCAGCTTTTCGATTTGCTTTGATAACAACCCAAAATAAAGCATATTCAAACTCCCCAGGGAGTGGAGTTGTTAGTTTGGGGTGTCATAAGATCATTTCCAAAATGAAAGTCTGCCTGATCTACCTGATAGTTGTGAAAAAACACATGACACAACCTAAATTAAACAACCTATTTTATTTTACCTATTGGTGCTTTAGAATTATTCGTTTTTGTGTCTTTAATCCAAAGAGAAAGCCGTGATGGGTTTTATTTTTATTTTTAGAATGTTATAACAATGATAAAGAATTACTGAAGAGATATTTCAACAAAATTACTGAAAGAATTATCATTGCATCTTCTCTAATAAAAGGCACTTAAAAGTTATATGCATGTTATAAACAGACAGGATCAAAAAAATATCTACTGTACATACAGTCTAGTTTGACCTTTGTTAAAAACCATGTTTCTAATCTAATTACACTGGAACAGAGAATCTCTTTTATATTGGAAGAACCCTCAGATAGATCCAGGCTCAGGGTGAGAATCTCTCTGCTATAAACTAGAGGTCATAACTCTAAGCATCACTGTCTAATGCTCGACTTATAACCTTAAGTGCATTCTTCAACTACTTCCTCGATATTTATCTGATTTGTTTCCTCATTGGTGGCCTGCTGACCCTTTAATGCTGACCTTTTAAAAGCATGCTGGAAGTGATTTTGCAGGACTCTGGTTGTAAATCTCCTGTTCCTCCATGCAAAAAGAGGACATACTAGTAGAGCTGCAGGATTTCCACCATCATATGGCTAAGGCAGATCTAGAAGGGTGGCCAGGTGGGCCACCTCTAGCCAATCAGGTTATTAACCCCACCAGGTTATTAATTGGAACTAAAATTCATTTAAATGACACTAATTTGTAATATGGGGATAGCTTTATCAATAAGGACCCCTCAGTGAACATTGATCCCTATCTGCCACTGGTCAGGCATCATGGTAATGTGGCCCCCTCTGGAAATCCATTAGCCATCCCTTGGCCATTCCAGTAAAAATTTCCTAGAACCGCCACTGCCTTTGGCCCACATCTCATGACCTTTCTCCCGGTATCTCTCTTCTTCCCACAGCTACAGTAGTACTGAGGCCATCTTGAATGAGCTGCACTCCCTGAGCGGCCTATGTAGGTGGTAGATACCTCCTCATGCAAACTGTAGGAGCGAGAGCATTGACAAAATACATGTGAGCAAAACAGTAGCAAGAAAGTTTTCAATTTCTATTGCTCATTGATTGCTGTTGCAATTGGTTCACAATCGTTGCACAATCGTTAGGATTATATATTAAACTATTTTGTCACCCCTCGTGGGGTGGTATGTGTCATCCTCAAGCTCAGGTCCTCTACCAGAGGCCTGGGAGTTTGAGG
>NW_015150878.1:416771-441960 GCF_000732505.1 Cyprinodon variegatus | reverse complement strand
CTCTTCTGGACAGAGACCTCTGATGTTTTACCTGGAATCTGCTGTAGCCACTCTCCCAGTTTGGGGGGCACAGCCCCCAGTGCTCCAATTACCACTGGCACCACTGCTGCTCTTACTTTCCACATCTTTTCTAGCTCCTCTTTGAGCCCTTGGTATTTCTCAAGCTTCTTTTATATATATATATATATATATATATTTTTATTTTTTTTTATTTTTTTTTTTCCAAGTTTGAAGGTGTCTTCCTTCACTGAGAATCTTCACCAGCATATATGACTAATAGAAAGTAAACGCTGTTAAGAATATGAATTATTTGTCCAGCAGATGGCGCCCTCCATTCACAAATAAAAGTTTATCAGTTCTAAAATAAAAGTATAGCAGAAGAGCAGAAGAACAATTCTACTAAACTCATACATTCAACCTATTAGAAAGGTCACTATTAAGTTAATCATTCCATTTGTCAATGTAATGATTTTTTTTAACTCTTAAAATAAGAAGATTTTATATATGTGCTTGAAATAAAACAATCCATTTTTTATTATTATTATTATTATTTTAAATGTACAGTGTCTTGTTCCATTGGTAAATTGTCTAACTTACCTCCTCAATTCAAGAAAAAATTCACTTATTTTAAGAAAAAAACGACTTATTGAGATTTAAAAATGTTTTGCAGTGCAGGGATTTGGCTCCTTGCCCTCATGTACGGGTCTTTATTGCATCTAACTGGAACCATATGAACACTGAAGCAGGACAAGCAAACATTTGATCTTCTTAGAAGCAAATCCTTCATCTGCACAATCACTGCTAAAACACAGCATATGATATTCATAAAACATAAAATCACAACAATCAAAAACACTGACATCTTGAAAATGTCTCATTCAAATACAAATGAGCCGACCAAAACTAGGTTCATAAAATAAGATGTTTTTTATTTAAATCAAACTATCTTCTACACACTCAAGTTGTTTTTTTAACATGGAGGGTTTTATTTAATATCAGGGGTTGCGCTTAAATCTGTCAAATAGTTTTGGATAGCTCTTGAGGCCAACAGGGATTCAGTTGAAAAGTGATTCATACTATTAATCTACTGATATCAGTCCTACGCTACAAATCTTCCACAGCAAACCTATGCATCATAAACCATATACATCATTTTGCATGAATAAACAGCATACCAAGATATTAAAACGGTACAGTGGTAAGTGCATCATGTTGAGGGTTTAATTGCTACTGCTCTTGCGCTGGAAAACCGACCTAGAAATAAGTAAAAATGTCTTAAATTAAGTGTATTTACCCTTAATTCGAGTAGGTAAATGAGATGATTTGTCAATGGAATGAGTATTTTTACTCTTAAGATAAGATATTTTGATAACATGCACTTGATATAAGACAATGCAATTGTGTTTTCTTATTTTAAATTATAGTTAAGATTTTTTCCAGTGTGGTAATTTGCTTTTAATCTCTTGACACTTTAAAAAGTTCTGTGCTCTATGTGTGTAAGCTGCAGTTTATGAAGTCAAAACAGGCCACAAAAATCTGATAGTAGATGATTTTGTGAAAATATTTAAACATTTTTGAGAGTAGATAAACAGAAAGCTTAGTGCACTAATATAAAACCTGATATAACTATAATTATTCTCATTAGAATCCATCCATTTGTAGCAAGTACAGATATTAGCTTAATTTCATTAAAAAGTATATTCTAAAACTAAACTCTGCATGTTAAGCTTTTCAAGCTGCAGCATTTTTCTGGGTCAGGATCCTGGAGTCTGGCTCCCTCTTGGGGCCGCCCTCTGATTTTTTCTTACAGGTGTTTTCTGAAGCTGGCTGCTGGAGGAGCACAGATGTTTCTCATCCATGCTCATTAACAGAGAGTTTGATAAGGAGCTTACTGCCAGCACTTCATTGCCAGAGTTTTAACCCTCATGGTAGCACTCAGCCACCCTGTAGTCTCCTGCGGTTTTCTGAAACGTGACTATTTCTCTGTTCTGATCTCTCAGGTTGATTCCAAGTTATAATTTTTCTAAGATGTTCCATGGTTCTCCTTCACTCCAAGCCTCTGATCTGCCATTATGGCACCTGCTCAGACCAAACCCTGCTCACCCTGACCTTCAAAACCTGAATTACTCCTGGAGAAACTACGTTCTGCTACCAGCTTTCAGGATCCTGTTTCTCCTTCTAGGATCCTGCTCCTCAAAGCAAACCTTTCTAGCAGTAAGGGATAACATCAATTCCTCATCTACAAGACAAGTAACCTTTGCTGTGTTTCCCTGACAGCTGACCCTTCCAGATTCCGTCGCCAGCTCTCCTGCTTTAAAAATAACGTTCTTAAAAATGTCTCCTGAAGCGTGTTCCGCATGTGGGTCGGATGTCTGCCTAAAAATCATGACACTAACTTTATTAAAACATAAAAAAATATATCTTGAAATGTTTTTCAGTCAAAAATTATTAGGCATAAAAAACGATGCCCTTTATTTCAGAACATTCTGTAATGTTTCGTTTAGACTGCTCGAAGGCAGCAGCATTTGGCAAACTGGCTGCTAATATATTGCAGATATTTAAAGATAATATGTTTAAACAGCTTTCCAGTTTAAGGCTCCAGGAAGGAGCTAAAAGGAAAGTTAAAATAATTAGCTTATATTCCAGGAGAAGGTTGCTGTGCATTTATTATTCAATATCTATTTATCTGTAACTTGATTTCCTGTAAATACTCATTTGTTAGAACAACAGGTGAAAGTGTAACTTAATCTCAAATCATGGTCTTATAGTTAACATTGTTCACATTAGGAATAGGAAAAAAATAATTCACCGATGTTAAACTTATTTGGTAAAAACTTTTAAATGAACTAATAAAACTAAACTAAATGGCCTTCATATACAAATAGATGGAAGGAGCAAATTTGTTTTGTTTTTTTCGACAATTTTTTTATAGTCATTATACAGTCACAAGTACAGAGCAACGGAATGAACTCTCTGCATTTAACCCATCCCCTTTGGAAGCAGTGGGCTGCCATCGTGTGGCACCCAGGGAGCAGTGTGGGGTTAAGGGTCTTGCTCAGGGACCCAGAGTGGCAGTCTGTGGGATTGAGGTTTGAACTCAGAACCTCAGGATTCCAAGCACAATGTCAAATTAGCTTTTAAACTTAATTTAGAGCATTTACAATGCAATGCAGTACAATTCAAAACTACCCGATACATCCCAAAAGAAAATTAAATGATTTATTAACTCAGCGTTTCATCGAGTTGTTCACTGGAAAAAACCTAACTCTAGATAAATCATTTTTTATAAAAATAAGTCCTCTAATTGAGGAATCAAAAGAGACATTTTGCCAATGAAACAGGACTATTTACGTTTAAAAAAGGAAAACATAATTGCATTGTCTTATTTCAAGTGCATTCTATCTAATTATCTTATTGTAAGAGTAAAAATTCTCATTCCATTGGCAAACCATCTCATTTACCTACTCAAATTAAGGCTAAATACACATAATTTAAGAAATATTTACTTATTTCTAGATCGTTTTTCCATTGTAGATGTTGATAGCTGTAGTGGTTGAACTTAAGACAGTCTGCTGTTTATAGAGGTGTAGCCAGAAATTTTTTATGAGGATGGCCAGGCAATAACCAATGTACACTGAGGGGGTGGCCGAGAGCAGATAGGCACTAAAACCTCACGGTCAATCTACACCATCCATAACAAAAATCCATATTTTCTAAATAAAGACAAACTATACTTTCCTACACCTTTTGCTAACAAATAGACAAATATATTTAAACATCCGTGCTTTCTGGATTAAAGGTATAGTGGATAGAACTCTTTCAGGTTTGAGTTTTGGGTGAACATCTTTTCCATCGTCATTACTTACCTACTTTTATCAGTAATCATTCTGCATAAAATTGATATTTACAAGTACTAATATCTACATAAATTGATTAATACGTTTTTATTATAACAGATATGTATCTATGATTTCACTGAAGACTCCTAGATGACTTGCTTTTCTCTTTACCCCATAAATTACTAAATCAATTTGTGCTTGAATTCTGTACTAATCATCTTTAATGTTATTATATTGATGTGCATAATTAACCACAACGTTTTTGTTGACAAGTAATTGTTAATATATGAAAAATGTAAATGTTTTGATATTCCACTTGAGAGTATTACTGCTGCCACCGTCTATATTAAAGGGAAATAAATGGTAGGGGATTGGCTAAGGGTGGCCATGGCCACCCCTGGCCCCCCATCTAGCTCCGCCCCTGGTTTTTTAACAGCCTGAGGAAGAGGATGCTTACTGTTTTCCGTACCGTTAGATTAATGGATAATTCTTCCTTGTGAAATAATTTCCAGAGAAGTTCCTACAACACAGCTGGTCCTTTTTATCAGCCTCGCATTTGCTCTGATGTTACAGACAGCTATCATACAGTTGCTATACTGTTTGTCTTTTTAGGCAAAGTAAAAACAGATAAAATATAATGAAATTATCAAAACCCAAACTGATTAGCTGGAAACCTTGTCCCTGTAACTGCTAGTGTTAATCTCTGTCTGAGTAGATGAGGGGTTTTGCAGTGGTTAGGAAAGAGGAGAAAAACCACCAGCTATTTCTAGCTGCTTCCAAACTCTGTGACTTTCAAGGCCCTGCTTTTATTTAGTCTCTGCTGGATCTTTGTGCCGAGTCATTCTGAGTTCAATGTTTGATGAATGTGCCCAGCAACGGAGAGGATTTTCTCCTCTGTTACCTGGGAAATCACAGGTAAAAGAGAAATCAGGTGTGTGGGGGACCAGGCGTTTATAGAAGGACCCACAGGGAGTCCAGGATGCACCTGTGATGCTCCTTCTCTGGCAGTAGAGTGGCAGAGAGGTTACGCTCTAAAAGAATTTTCAGTCCAATCTGTGTTTCATAATCCATCCATGGAAATATTTATCTCATGGCTGTTCAGGGTTTAATGGTTGTCCTTCCTTTCCAGGTGGGAGCTAGTAAGTGGTGATACTATTGGAGGGTGGATGGGGAGATGGGGTATAACCGCTCGTAAAGCAGTTATTAGCTGACAGAGTGGAGGAAAGGGAAAGAGAGCCATGTAGGTAATTTCCTCACTGGCAACAGGAATCAGGGAGTAAATTGCTGGAGTCCAGCAATCAGACATCAACAAAGCAATCCTCTTTTTCTATCAAAAAAGAAAAGGGGATTGTATTTAGGACTTCTGGTAAAATGTAGACATTAACTATTGGGAGCAAAACTGTATGGCATCTGTCCTGCGGAGCTGATTCCTCTTTAAGTTACTTCAGTTCAACCTTAGTTGCAGGGCCTGAACTTGCAGGACAAACGCTAAGAAGTAGAGAAAACAGGAAAAGAAAAAAAAACGGCACAAAAAACAGTTTTATCCGTAAAGAGAAAGAGAATTGCAAGTTTAGAAATGATAACACTTAGCTCTCTTCTGTAAAACTGACACGTGATTTTTATTAGTTTGTTTCAATAACAGCTTACATTCCAGATTCATCTAAATTTCTGATAACTTCAAATGTGTCATCCATGGTCTCTTGTTTCCTCCAGGGCGTCAATATGACATGACAGATTCATTTCTGTTAAAGTTACTCTTCGAAATATAAAAACCAAGAAAACAGGAAATTCAATTAAGGCAAATGTGTGATGATTTTCATTAGTTCCCATCTGCCACAGGAAACAACTCCTTTCAAGCCTTTTCCACTTTAAAGGAAGGATCTAATTTAATTAGTGATAAACGCTTCATTATTACAGATGCAAGAATGAGCAGCGATATGTGTCAGCCTAATGTTTGAAGGGGGGGCGAAAGATTTTATTTCAACATGTTGAATAAAATCATAACCCATAACTGTTCATCTGCAATCATTTTAAAAACTCTATCATCTTCCCTAGAAAGAAAATTAACATAAGATCACAGATAAACTTTCATTTTTTACTTTCATTTCAGCACGATTACTGATTTATGGTGCTTTTATGGTGCAAATAACACTTCTGAGTGTTCAATAATTGTTTTTCTGGCACATCAACAAACATAAATAAAAGCCCTCACATCCAGCCAAAACTCAAATTAAATAAAAAAATAAAATAAAAAAAACATGATTCATAATGGGATTTACTATTTTATATATATATATATACTTTTGAAAACCCAATAATCTGTTTTGCTTTTCCTCTAACAGCTCAAGTGTTGAAATGATAAACAAGTCTGAAGAAATGAGAGCGCTTTATCTTCTTCAACTCTCAGTTTCAAGGTTTTCATACCAGAAGTGCACATTTTCTGTACTCTGTTTTAAAAAAAGTATGACTCTTTAAACATGATATGTTTTATTTTTTCATAAACGTGCCAGTTTTGATATAGTGAAATATAAAATGAGTGACTCATTCTTCTGTACACCTAAAAAGTTATGATAGATTGAACTCTGTAGACTCTAGCAACAATATCTGTTTTTTGTGAAACTAATCCTGAGTTATTCACAACACCTTTCATTGTGTTATTGCTTTTTAAATCTTTTATTATTTTAAAATATTGTATTTTTTTGTGACAGACCAATAGGATTTAGTGGAGGAATTATGAAGGTGGAAGGATACATGGTTTTCATGGACTTTGCTATTATGAAATATGAATCTTGATCAAATCTAGAGACGTATCATTCTTTTTTAAATAACTCAAACTAAGACAAAGTGGATGAGGAGTGTCTATTAACAGCCATATGCAAGTATTGCCAAAGATTCTGAATTGAATTGAGATCTAGGTCATTCAAAAATAATAATAATTGAACTTTATTGATCTAACATTGGAAATTTACCTCTGCATTTAACCCATCCCCTTGGGGAGAAGTGGGCTGCCATCGTCTGGCGTGCAGGGAGCAGTGTGGGGTTAAGGGTCTTGCTCAGGGACCCAGAGTGGCAGTCTGTGGTAGTGAGGCTTGAACTCAGAACTTTAGGAGTCCAAGCCCTATGCTCTAACTTCAAGGCCTCCATTCCCCACAACCTGAAATCTGAAAATTCAGTTGAAAAATAGGAGTATTCAAGAAGGCAGTGGCTGCAGAGTATTTTTATTTAGACGTATTTGCACAATGGAGTTAAATTTAAATACCAAATGTTTACATTCTTCTTATTCTAACATATTTTGAAAAGTATACATTGTTTTTCTTTAACTTGACAGTTACGATTTATACTTTTTGACCTGTTCTAAAACTTTGCATGGTTAGAAACAGGGGTGATAAATAGGGCCCATTCAGACACTTCATTTAGGATGTCACTAAATCCTGATATTTCTATGTTTCCTTTCATGTTTTCATCATTGCTGTGGATTTTTTAAGACACCGTCATAAACTTCTCTCTACAAGCAGGTGTTATATGTATGAATCTTACACCTGCACATCCCTAAAAGGATCTTCAGATTATTATAAAGTCAGAAAACAACAAATTGTGTTAACAGGAATATGCAACTGAAATATTTCAATTCACTGTACTTAACAGAGGAAACTAACCTGCTATTAAATAGATTTATAAACCTAATTGAAATTTCTTATCGAATTAGAATTAATACATCTGCTCATATGTAATCAGCCCTTTTTCACCATCACTTGATCTACAGTTTCCTTCAATAATGGTGCGTCAATTGTCATAATGTAATAAAATGGGAAAAAGTACCATTTGTATGAATACTTTTGTGAGGGACTGTAAATGTGAGGATGAAGAGTACAACATTGTATAGTGATAAAAAAAAAACCATAGTAAATAAAAACTGCAGTGTTTGTCTTCCAATGTAATTACTTCCCTTTTTGCAGATTTGGAGCTGAGACACGATGGAACCGCCGGCGGTGCAAATTTAAGACAGGTTTATTTCGAGCAGTTAAACAAACACGGTCGTCACCAAGTGCTTTACAGGAAACAAATACACATACAAACAAGGATCAACCCCAAAAAATGTGTTCACAATTATCTACTTCATGGCTGTTGAAACACGATCCAAAAACAAAAGAGACAGCACAAATCTTAGAACTCCTGACACCAGTCCAACTTCTTGTGGAATCAGATACAGCCAATCCAGTGTCCCATGTGTTGTCATGTATTGCACAATTCTTCTCCTCAAGTCAGAGCAAGTGAACTTGATCGTGACCTCAAAACAGGCAAAGGAAGCTAAACTTAACTCTTCACCCTATCTTATTTCATTCACTGAAGTCAAGCCAGAGCCGAACACGTTCCTGTACAGGACTCCGAGAAGCGTCCAAGCTTCGAGGAAAGAGGAGAAAAAGGCCATTTTAACCTGTCCAAACTATGTAATTCAATGCAGAAAGAATCATGTCGTGCACAAGTTATTTCAGTAATCACCAATACTAATCGATTTTTGTCTAAAACATTCTCTTAACCTTTGTGTTTCACAAACAAATACATGATCCAGCCTAAGATAATAATAAAAAAAAAACAATTAAGTTTCATCAAATAAGAAATAAAATGTCGGTAAAGTCGGAAAGTTCATCTAGAAAAATGTAACCCATGTGTGTTTAGGTGTACATGTACATTTGGATCTCCTCTGAAATAGAATCCCCCTCCAAAGTTGGAATGAGTCAAACCTGAGCCGTCTTGTGTGAGAGGGTGAGATCAGCATGTACAAACAGCTTTCCCGACAAAGTAAGATTCCCCTCACAACCGTTTTAAGACCCTTCCAAGAAACGTAAACCTCCTCATATCTTCAGATCATCTATTCTAGTCCGGCTGCTGCTGTGCTTTCCACCATAGCCAGACCTATTCTGCGTGGGAGACGCAGGGGCGGATCCAGATCCTTTTTTTCCCTTTAGGTCACATTCCTCTGGCTTGCTGCTGCTCCTCTCAACCGCCATATTGTCCTTATTCTGTTTGTAGGCCGCCTTGCTGTGGTAAGGATGGAAGGACGAGTCTGTACCCTCGGACAGGGGGGAGAGGTCATAGCTGGGTACCGGCGGGTAAGATGGCTGGACTTGTCGGTGTCCTCGAAAGTAGTCATCATAGCTTGGTACGATTGGCACGGCAGCCTCACTCGGGCCCTTGGCGATGCTCTGCTGGTTTTGACGGTTTCTCTTGAAGGTGATGCCCTGACGACACTTGGTGAAACCCAGGTGGTAGATCTCTATGAGGTTTAGGAACAGCGAGACACTAGCAACCCCGAGCATGAAGATGATGAATATAGTTTTCTCTGTGGGGCGGGATATGTAGCAGTTAACCACATTTGGACAAGGTGGTCTGTCACATGTATACATCGGTTTCAGTTCAAAACCATACAAGAGGTACTGGGCTACAATAAAGCCCACCTCAAACAATGTCTTAAAGATGACATTGAAGACATACGTGCGCAGGAGCTCCCCCTGAAGCCGCACTCGTCCTTTCTCATCCCTTATAAGAGCTTTCTTGTGATGATCCACGAGGGGAGTCTCTTTGTCTCCGTGTTCTTTCATCTCCCTGTCTTTCTCCCTGCGTTTCTCCTCCATCCGCACCAGGTGGAGAATGTGTCCCAGATAGATGAGGGTGGGCGTTGACACGAAGATGATCTGCAGCACCCAGAAGCGGACGTGGGAGATGGGGAAGGTGATGTCATAGCAAACGTTCTCGCAACCGGGCTGCTTGGTATCGCAGGTGAACCCCGACTGCTCGTCGCCCCATACTTTCTCAGTGGCGGCACTCAGGATGAGGATGCGGAAGATGAACAGGACCGTGAGCCAGACCTTTCCGACCACGGTGGAGTGCTCCTGGGCTTTTTCCAGAAGCTTTCCTAGCAAGTTCCAGTCTCCCATGGCTGTATCCGCTCACTAAGATTAAAATAAAGGGTTACACACAAAATAATGTTACCATATGTTAATCATTGATTTTGAATGTTATTTTCTTTATGCTAAATTAATGCAAATTGTCCAAAAAGTTACAGGAAGCTCCCATCAGGTCAGTCTAACAGGCTGAGCTTGTAACTGAGGATTCAGCTGCCGCATGAGTAGCAGCCTCATCCGTGAGGATGCAGACAGGATTAAAATTACTTTAGGAGGGTATATATTTGGCAAGTGTGGACAGGGGTAAGGCAGGTTTCAGGCATGATTCTGCATGTCCTGGCCTTCGTGACCCAAACCGTAGCAACGTGATCCCCTGAAGAAGGTGAAATCAAACACTGGGCTGATGTGGTGAAGGTTCAAACCTGAGACACTGAAGAATGCTGCTAGTCTGAGCCTCTGTGAGAAACGAGGTTATAAATGTTTCCCAAAGATAGATATAAATTGGTGGCATGACACTTTTGTAAGCTGAATGGATGTGTTGGGAGCAACCTCAAAGACATTTCTTAAATGCTTTGACAATCACAGGCTAAAATGTCATTTTTTGAAAACAAGCTCTTGATTTTACCAGTGGTTTAATACAGAGACAATGAGTTAAGTTGAAAAAAAAAAACATTTTTTAACAAATGAAATATACAACTCACATGTTCTGGTGAAAACCACCTTGTAAATCTAAAAAATCTCCCGAAGCTTTTCATGTCCTGGAGGCTCCATGGGGCCGCCCCGATCTGCAGACAGGCCTCAGTACGGCACCTGATCAGAGGGCCCTCAAGCATTGCCCTTGAATGGACAGGAAAAGCAGACTCCTTCTAGCGAGACGCTTTGTTCCGCTTTGAAAAAGCCAAATGACTCAGTCGTCCATCTTCACATCTCAACACAGGCAGAAATCAAGACCCAGGCTGCGGCCCAGGGCTCTTCCGCTGACCACCGCAGACACATAGTCAACTGGAAGCCGTCTTAACCATGTCCCCTGCTCTCCCACAACACTCCCCTCCCCTCTGTGGTTAAATTTGGCACAGTGGACTCTCTCTAATGTAAACTTCTGAAGACCTTTTTCCCAGCTGTTACACTGAGTGACAGGGAAGCAAGCCAATGATGTTTGTCAGTTAGGCCCGTCTTGCCAAAAGAGCCCCTAGGGTCTAAATATAGCAAAGGGGCCCATCTCCTATCACTGAGGGCGGGTGGGTGGCATGATTGGGAGATGAGTAGCCTATGGTAAGGTAAGGTTACCACTTAAAGTGGCAGAGAAGAAGAGTAAACAATTGGTTGCAAAATAGCACATTATTTAAGCAAAGACATTTATTCTAATAAAAATTATAAGAACCCAACATGGTTCATATAAAATGTGTACCTGGATGGGATTTGGTGCATTTTTGTTGCCTGGCAACAAAAGTTCATATGAGGACATAACAATGTATTAAAAAAAAAACACTATGTGAAAACTTGCAGGTGCTTTTTGACCAAATAGTCTGATTACAACTAATTTAAAGTAATAATCCGGATGCAGGGACCAAATGAGATCTATTGACTTTTTGATCAGCTTCAAAATATTAATCAGAAATTAACTGAATTTTTTTTTTAAATCTTGTTTGGTTAGGATAAAAATATCACCATTAATTGGTACAGGCACCATGTTTTCCATTTTGAATATGTGATATTCAGCACATGGATTTTCCATAAGGAAGAATTTCGAAGCAGGTAAGTTTCAGATTTGTCCGCCTACAATCAAAAAACATAAAGATCAAAAACAACCTAACCTAAAAGTTTGTTTCCTTATTTTCTCTGAAACAGAGAAAAAAATAATGCTAATATTTTTATTAGCCCTACATCAGTAGTTTTAATTACACCTCAATTAATCAATACTTAAATGTTTGCAGCAGGTATCCAAGCAGCCATTTTCCTATATCACGATGTAACAGATTACATTTGGTGAGTGAATGGACAGAATTATGTTTTTTTATGTAATTTTGACACACTGGTTTTTTAAAGGACTATTTTCTGGCTTTAAAGATTTACAACATTTAAATTTACTGCAGCAATAGTTTTATAGTCTTATAAAGCAATTTACCTAAATATGTGAGGGAAACAACGACTTTCTCTTTCATGTATCAGCTTTGATCTGAACATCAATAATACAAGAGTATGCTTTTTATAGCTAAACAAGTGTCTTATCTGGAATTTTGAATGCTTTATTGATGTTCCCTCTCTACCAGACAAAAAAAAAAATGTTTTACTCAAGAAAGGCAGCTAAAGTTTAATAACCCTAATGGTTTCAACGGGGAAAAAAAGGCGAACCTGCTGTGATTTATATTCCTATGCAACCTGATCCAGAATCATTTTCCAAAAATGATACGTTTGCAACAAAAAAAAATCACATCACATATTTTATGGTAAAATAGAAACATGCAAGAAGGTTCTTCTTCATTTCACAGCTCATATATATACAACTATGCTGGCAAATAAACTGGGAACTTCAAGAGTACAGACTGTCTGGACCTGCTAGATCTCATCAAATCCATTGCAATCGGAATTTTCTGTCATGCCTCAGATATGCAACCCTGAACGAAACAAATGAAGGCATGACCACTGAAGTTTGGCGTAAATCAGGACGTTTTCCCACAGCATCGACTTGTGTGGGAATGAGCAGAGGACACTATAAAAAGCAAAAACCTAACACATCACGGTACGCCATGTGAAATTTGGAGAAAACCTTTCCCAAGTCTTCATAGACTTTAAATGGTTCAGGCAAGAAAAGGCAGACCGTTTTTCATTCCCATAAATATAAAGAAAACAACAAGTAATTGTTTTTATTACATATAAATAGCAGGTAAAATAATCAGATATACAGTTTAGGTGTCATTAATGCAGAGGATACTTATTTGACAGGCAGGACTCGTTAGTTTAAATAAGCTTTAGAAGGCAGAACACCTCTCGCCCTTTTCAGTCGGGCTCTTTTTGGTCACAGTTAACTTGGACTTGAGAGAATGATCCGCTATCAGCTGATTGATTTCATTTTGTCTGTATGAAGACAACTTTTGAGTTATCCAAGCAGCTTTTGACTCATCCTCAGGGCGACTCATGCACCGTTTGCAGGCCCTTCCTATGAGGTAAACCACCTCGGCCAGGTTGAGCAGCACACACACTCCAGACACAGCCAGCATGAACACTGTGAATATTGTCTTTTCTGTTGGTCTGGAGACGAAGCAGTCCACCGTGTTGGGGCACGGATATGAGTCACATTTCACCAAACGCACCATTTTAAAAGTTGGATAGATCAAGTAGAAGATGTAGAGGAACGCCAGCTCAAAGATGATTCTGAAGACGATGCTGATCATGTATGTCCACCAAAGAGCTCCTGTGATCTGAAATTTCTGGTTCTTGATGTGTTCCAGCTCTTTGGGGCTACCTCGCCCTGACCTTTTCAGGGCTTTCTTGTCCACGTGTCGCCGGTGGGCGACATGCATGGCTACCAGCAGTGCCGGGGTTGAGACCAGGATTAGCTGAAGAGCCCACAGCCGGATGTGCGAGATGGGGAAGAACTGGTCGTAGCAGACGCTGTTACAGCCAGGCTGCTGAGTGTTGCAGGTGAAGCCGGACTTCTCATCCCCCCAGACGCTCTCGGCGGCAACCACCAGCACCAGGATTCGGAAGATGAAGATGACCGAGAGCCAGATGCGTCCGATGCCGGTGGAATGCCTGTTTACGCCGCTGATCACGGCATAAAAGGACCCCCAGTTCATCTTCGACTCCAGGTCTGCAGAAAGTTCAAGGTAGGATACATTTCTGGTTATTTCATTAAACACACATTTTAAAACGCTTTTCCATTTTTAAAACAGCACCTCAAGATAAGGAAAAAACAATGCAATAAAACTAAACCTTTCTAGTAGAAGAGTTGGTCTACACGACTATCTTAAGGTAAAATCAGGATAAATTGTCAGTTAAATTGTTAGTTTCCAGAGCCTTACCAGGATCATCCGGCGGTGCAAGCGGCGTAAGCAACGCCGGGGCCAAAGATGACCACTCTGAGTCTTGACTTGAACATCAAGATAGTCTTGTAAGACACAGCTGGCAAGAAATGCCAACGCAGCTTGCCTGCTCTATAAAAGCAGGGGCGATGGCCTAACACAAAGCAGCATCACAAGATGCAAGAAATCAAAGCCAATTGCAAAACTTTTGCTGAGTCACATGGTTTGCTGACCCCATATTAATACCGTAGTCCAAAACTGGCCTACGAGTCATTCACAGACGGACAGACAGAGGGACAGCTGTAATCACATCAAGGACTCAGGAAGACCAGTGTCATCATTTGGCAAAAAATACCACATCAAATAAAAAGATATTTCCTTTAAAACAATTTATAAGTTTAATTTCTAACTGATTTTGGGAGCATATCAGCTACATCTAATCTAATCTTTACACAAAATGACTGTTAGTATAAGCCAAGATGAAGAAGATAAACCATGTATTTTACCTTCAGCTGTGGTGGTACACAGAAATGTGTACAAAATGGGAAGAAAATAAATCAAATATTGTGTTTTTTAGCGAGCCAAAAGGCTGGATAGGGAACACCGTGCGTTTGGAAAATGCAAATCATTCCTCCGCCACTAGCCGCTGCCCTGCACCGTAGCAGTCATATGCTCTTATATAAACTATTTACATACAATGGCAGCCTTTATGGGACGACAACAAGACTCTTTAGAATTCGGATCAAACGCCTCGATTTCCGCCCACCCCGGGGCAAAAGAAGGAATCTGTGTGGACACAAAGGCCTCAGCCCTGCCTCATTATTTATTGTGCTTGGCAGGGCAGTGACGTGAAGGAAGCTTTTGACCTGAGCCACTGCTGCACAGAATGAGGCTGGCAGTAAAACAAAATACGTGCCTTTATTATTTTTTTTCCTTTTTGATAATGTACTGATAATGAGATGATCCCCTCAGCTGTTCCAGCATGATGTTATTGTATAAATGCACTACAGTTCAGGGCTGTCTTTGTTTTTTTTCCAGCTTCAAAACACCCCTGACCTCACTTTAAACCCACTTTTATCAAATTCCCTCTTTTACAACAGCACCCTGTGTGCAGTCTTGACTTTATTGTACATGAATTGAAAGTGAAACAAGATGAATCACTCATTGCTCATGTTCTTAAACCCACCCAGAAACACGATGCAGAAATGGAGCGTTTCAGAGGCCTGTGAAGTGATACTTTACAGTTGGTTCTCATAAAAAGTCCAAAAGAGAGCGAGAGAGAAAAAAAAAAACAATTTAGTGTAACAAACTGAACTCCAGGGGAAACAATTTCCATTTGTCATGCTACATACATTAAAATAATCTATAGCAGTACGCCCAGCCATCGCTGCATCACTTCTGACAAGTCCAGCGGGAGGTCGGAGTGGAGAAGCCAAATCTCTGAATGAACTCAAAAACTCATTTGCAATACATCCAGAGAAGACAGGAAGCTTAAAGTGTGCCAAAGATAGTGATTTTATTTAAAAAGCAGAAACGTACAAAGAAATCAACATCCAATTGTAGAACTTTAAAATGAGCCATAGTGAAATGAACCCAGTTTTCTCTGCTGTCTGTTTATAGCACTGAAACACAAATAAATGGGGTCTTCTTTCTACAGTGGAATCCGTAGTAAAAGTGAAAATAAAAATCTTGATTTATAAAACCATGTGCACGCTCAAAGCCGAGCAATCTTCCTTTATAGATCACAGCTGTGCCTCAAAGTTTGCATCCAAATCTTCCCCTCTAAATCAATGTTATTCAGTGGCAACCGCAGTCAGGGGGCATGAGGTGGAAACTGGTAAATATGTTTGGTAGCCAGTTTAAAAAAAAAAAATAGTATTATTAATGGTACCTTCAGTCTGATGTGGACTGAGCATATTAACAAGAAAACCCCGGCAGGATAAGTTGAAGACTATGATATTATCGTAGATTTTATGGTTCTAAATGCTGCTTCAGGCAGTCAATTTAATTGTTGATAATTACAGCAGTAACCACATTCATTCAAAAAACCAAGACCCCATCAATCTGCAGTGCAGTATGCCCATCTATAAGCATACTGCAGTGCAGATTGATGGGGTCTTTATGCCCATTTTTCACCTAATCAGCTCATTTTATTTAGACATTTCCTAATCTCTCTTTATTATACATCTTTAATAAGCTGACTGCAACATGAAGCCTTGTCTTATTTTTTTCACAATATTGAACTTTCTTTTTTTTTCTATTCAAGAATGCATTTTAAATTCTATGTGTATGGATTGTTTATATGCATTTGTGTTTCTTTAGAACACAGCTTTCTTTTTTTTTCAAACACAATGAACTAATTTTTAACACCTGGGATGAACAGGGATGGCGTGGATCTTGCAGGTCGATCATTCCATTAGTGGAACCAGTTCAGCACATAGATCTGAGAGCAAAGCTCTATGGAGTCTGATCAGCTGATAAGCAGTCATCATCCATCCTGGGTCAGGAAGCATTGGTTATCCCTGTAAATGACTTCCTAATGTCCAGTTTACAAAGTCTCCAGCCGTTAAATGCTGCTTGCTTCATGCAGCTGTTTTGTATTCAGATTACAACCAAAAATAACATTTTATAGTGAATTGAATTCAAAATAATCCTGTTACTATTGAATATGCTGATTAATATTGTCCACATTTGTCTTAGATATAAGGACTGACATTGGGACATTGCTTGTTTTATGTAACTGTTCTTTGGTCAGATGAATACTTAAAATTAAGTTTTTTTAATGCTGAACATAAGCAGATTTTGTTGCATTCAAACAAGAGACAACTAAACTAATTCAAAGTAATCCTGTCACTTTAAAAGTAACCAGTCTTTAAGCAGATTAATATCACCCTTAGCAGTTAAAGGTGGACTTTCTGTAATTTCCCAGGATGCTTAGCGGCATCTTTGTTTCCTCTGTGGCACTACGAGTAATATGAAAATGGCCTTTGAGAGCTTTTAAAATAGTATTAATCTGCTTATTAACTTTGGAATCCTGAGTATTGATCTTAACTTACTTTACTGTTCTCACATTTAACTAATTATTAAACTGGACTTGGTAAAATGTATGTCTAATTGATATAAATGTAAAAACTGTAGGAGCTGTAAGATTTTAATGCATAAACTTGCTTTACTTTGAATCGAAGCTGCTTATGTTGTTATGCTGCTTTTATTTGTAACACGTCCCCTCAGCAGCGCAGATTCATATACTCTGCAGCTTCTTATTTCATAAAGTAAATTACTTTCATATGAAGTGAGAAATTTCTTGAAAGAAATAAGATCGAGCTTCAGTTCCCCACATTAGTCAATCTGTTAGTCCCTCCAATATATGCGTACCTGTACTGATTGGTCAGAGTTGGAGAAAGGGAACGCACATTTTTATGATGAATTGGGTTTTAAGAACATTTACATGGAAAGTTTAAAACTTTTAAAGCTGGGTCTATACTTTTAGAACTTTAACTTTTAAGTTCAAAACAAACAAAAAACTTTTTCGAAGCACTCATGCAGTAACAAAAATAAGTTAGTTTCGAATTTTACTCCTTTTACAGCTTAATCAGATCCATACTACCAATTTAAAAAGGCAGACGAGATGGTGGGAATATCTGGGAAGGCGCCCCATTTCAAGAAGCAAGAAAGGAAATACAGAATTAATATATAAAATATTACACTTGCAGAAGAGTCTTTACAAAACCAAATAAACTAAATGTACAGAAGAAAATATATAATTTAAAGACAGCAATGACATTTATAAACAAAGCATATCTTAAATTTAAAGACTAATCACACTTCTATATGTTATTCTACCAACTTTTAAACATAGTAACAAAAACCAAAAAAGGGTTGAGCCCCAAGTTAAAATAGGTTTAAGGGCAGATATGGTCGATCAAAACCAAAAAGTTGCAGACAAAGTGGATTAAAAGTGTCTCTTTGCTACATGACCGACTGTAAATGATTTATTCCACTACTTTACTGTACAGACTCGGCCATGTACAGCTTGCAGAGCTCACTTCTTGTTTTGAGAGTAGCATGATATAAGATATTTCTCCCATTGAGACTCTTGCTCCTTTTTTCCCAGCTGAACAGCACCTTTAAATGAAAAAGGCAATAAAGAGAACTGTAAGACAAACCAGCATGAGAAGCTAGAAATCACCGGCTGCAAACTACTTACTCTTTCTCACTACACCGTTGTTCTTCAGTTTATGCTTTGCATGTCCATTGTGAGCTAATCTTTGAGAAAGAGATGCACCCCTCCTATAAAAAGAAAAGAAGGAATTACTGACATTTTAACATTTTACTGTTAGGTTAGTAACACTTGACGATGAGAAAATTCCATGGGTTTTCTAGATATGCGTAGGGCTGGGTATGGTTCCGGTACCAATACCAATACCTTCACTTCGATACCGGTTCCTGAACGATACTTTTTTCGATACCAGTTTTATAATATCAATTCGAAGAAAAAGAAATATACACAACATAAAAAAGTACAAATCTTGAGTTTTATTTTAAGCTATGATTTTTCCATTTACATTTTTCCTCTTACATAAAAAAAAATGTCAGTGTCTAATATTCACTGTTACATTGTGAGGACCTTTTTACTTAGCAGTTTTCCTTTAGAAAAATTACCATGTCTGACAAACAAGCTCGTAGAATGGGATCCTACTGACAGCGCACCGCTGGTATGTGGGGGTCTGAGCGGCTCCCACAGAAATATTGGAAGGCAGGATGAACTGACTGCACTGATGAAGTTTTCAGGTGAATTTTCCCACTTAAAAACATAATAAAACTACTTTATTCCCACTGATCACCGCAAATATAGCTGCAAGGCAAATAAAGGATAGAGTAGCTCCGCCCAACGCGCGTCAGAGCCACTTTTCGACCGCGCAGCCAGAGCAGCAAAGCTTCTTCAGCCGCGCATCAGAAGCTGGTACAAGCAGCAAAAAAGAAGCAGCAGATGTGATTTTGCTGCTCCTGCTGCGTCCAGTTTGAAAGCAGCATTATTCACTCCGCTCTGGCTTTGCTCCGCCCACGGGCTGCTGAGAGGAGGATGGTCGCGCCTGCTGCGGTCCGCTCTTCTTGCAGTCAAACACCGAGCAACTTTCTGCTCTTAAATTGTTTCCGTGCACGATGTATTGCATTGCGCACTATTGGCATCAGTCTTAATAACGTGAAGCCGCACTTTTGACCTGGGGGGCATTTTAAAGGGGTTCCACGAGGCTCGCAACCAGTTCACAACAGATACACATGAACCCTGGCTGTAGGCGGGACCACCTGTGTATTTTTCCTGGATGACGCAATCACGTTAAGTGTTACAGCCAATCACCGAAACTTGGTACCGAAAGACGAGGCATGTTTCGATACTCTGTAGAACCGAAGCATTTCGGTCGGTACCATAAAAGAACCAAAGTTCGGTACCCAGCCCTAGATATGCGACTGATCTAGCACTGAGCACTAACTGGTCTATCCTACCCCATGGCTGCTTCAACTGAAAGCTTTTCAGTTTAGTGCAGATGCAGCGTTTGTTTACAGTCACTTCAAACCAAAAGGTGAACCTTAACCAAAACTCCTAACAGGTTTACTTCCAGGTTGTTCCTGTATTCTGCTCATTAATTCACATTTAACAGGTTTCCCTGCTGAATAATGATGAAACTCATCCCCACAGCATGATGCAACTACCACCATGTTTCACACTGGGAATGCAAGGAGGTTGTCTTTGTCTAGGTGGTTTATAAACCTATACTTAAAGATGCACCTCATGCTAAGGAATAATTCCTTAAAACTTGGTAATGATCCAGATCATGTGGGAGCTTTAGCTCTAGCTGTAGGTCACAATATGTGCCAAAATTTGCTGCTTGGTGGAGGTATGCGCTCTCCAAGTGCTTTTCTAGTTCTTTTTAAATACTTTCTGGCCCTTACACGCCAAACTTTTGAAATGTGTTTTACCCTAATGCAAATAGAACAATAGGAAAAATAAAGAAGAAAACACAAAAACGTGAAAAAGACAGTTTAAAAGTGTCTCGTTTGGAACAGAGTAGTGTAATTTTTCTTCTTCTCTATCAAGGCAATACTGGAGCAACATGAACCCCTTAATAAAAAAAAACTGTTTTACAACTATGTGAAAGCAAACCAAGCCAGCTAAATATATAATCGTTTCATTTTAACTCATCCCTGAATGTGGAGCAGTTTGATGCATCTCAACTGGTCTGTGAACATTTTCTTCCAAATGTTTCAAGTATTAATACTCAATTTTTGAAAGATCAATTTGAATTAGACACTCAAAGATGGGGAAAGTCTTAAATAACTTCACCTTGCTTTAACGGGGTTTATACAGGAATGAGTAACTCTAATTTAATGCTTTTTAATGCTCTTTTAATACTTTTAGAAATAATTTTAATGCCATCAACAAGTTCAAAATTGATTTATATATATATATATATATATATATATATATATAAAAAAAACGGCAAAATCCTTCGTCGTCATTAGTGTGCAGCCATGTTTCCAGCCACTTTCTGTTGAAATTTGCATTTTCCCCCAATTTCTAGCTTTTTCTCCAACTCAAGATTATTTTTCTAACATGCAGCTTTATGATCAACCCGAAGCATTTCGGCACAAATATATCACATTATAATATATCTGAGGAAATTATTATTATTATTATTTTTTAAATAAAGCATTTTAAGGCCACAACAATTACATTTAGTGAATTTTAATGCCAATCAAGGCTTTCATTTAAAAAAATTATTTAATGACTTAATGATTTTTAATGACCGGTGTAAACCCCGTTTACGTTTGACTCTGAAAACAGTGTGACTTGAGCAAAAACAAGCCAACACTCTTTCCTGGAGTTGTAGGTCATAAGTCTCCATTTGTTTGCATAAATATGCCCTTTCATCCTCCAGCAGCTCCTCCGTTTTCTTGTGTTTCCGTTTTGCCTTTTTTTCATTTTTCTCTAATTCCATCCTATAATCCACTGGGACTTTTTTCTGCCAAGTGCTTCACCTTTTTCCTGTTTGCTGTGTAAAACTTCTGGAGTTCGATGCAAAGTCCGCTGCAGCACTTGGCCAAAGTTCCCATCTTGGGAACATTTTGTTGAGCTGCTGAGCCTCTGTTACCACACTAACTGCACACACTGTCCATGTTCACTCTAAGCTCTGCGTTAAAACTGACCTTTGACCTGTTTAGTGTGCCATTTGTGCGACAGGTATTTTACTTTACTGAATTAAATACAAATGCCTGCAACAGTTTTGAGATTTAAATTTGTGTCCAACTATCAATCTTCTTCCTGCCTTAAATTAATGTATGGCTTTATTTTGGTTCATCACATAAAATCCAAACAAAAAGCATTATAGCGTGGCTTCGTAACATGACTGAATGAAAAATATGAACACTTACGCACTGGAGTCACTATAGGTTCCAGATGAGCATTTGGATTCACTTTGTAATTCAATACACGGCATCATTTTTCTAAAATGCATTAATAACCGAGTGGTTCATAATTAAATACCTCATAGCTCCAAGTTTTCCTCTTTCCAGGAACAGCTCGACTGAAACAGCGAGCCCCTGTGGGTAAAGTCTTGCATAGAGCGTCCTGCCATGCACCATCGCTTTGAACCAATCTACCGCCTCCTCGGTCCAATCTCTGCCATTAACTGGCCTCACCTGGAGGAGAGGAAGCAAATCACTGAACAGAGATAATGAATTTCGTTCATTATGAAGCTGCGGCTGGGCAACAGAAAGAACTA
Organism: Cyprinodon variegatus; assembly: GCF_000732505.1. Lineage (NCBI taxonomy): Eukaryota > Metazoa > Chordata > Actinopteri > Cyprinodontiformes > Cyprinodontidae > Cyprinodon > Cyprinodon variegatus. The sequence goes on along the minus strand of NW_015150878.1, from coordinate 420,415 downwards.
AGCCCTTTCTAACAGGACAGTTTTTATTGATGCATGTTGTAGACATTAAATCCAGGAAGTGATGTACTGAACCGAATAGTGGAGTACAGGACTACTCACATGAGCCAGAGAAACCTGCAGAGCCTGAAGTGGCAGCACAGCCATTTCTGGAGAGAGCTGCTTAATATGACAGAGCGGCACACAGGAAGTGTCACCATAGTCCAACCGTTTCACCTCCACATTTATGGATGGATTTCTGCCAGCCCCATCTGTGATAGCCAAGAGACAGAAGAGGTTGATCTCAAATTCCCAGGAGGTCACATTCTGAATAAGTGACTCTGCCGCCATCTAGAGGTAGGTCTTTGTTAATCTATTTTACTTTCAACTGGACTCACTTCTACTCACTCCGGAGATCCTCACCACCTGAGCTCGACACCACTGCTCATTTTTAGGAAACCAGCAGATGACCTGGGCTCCAATGTCTGGAATGCATTTTTGTTCAGCATATGAACGACTGGCTGCTTGGCTGCAAATAAAGAACAAGAAGGTGGAAAGAAATAAAAGAGTATTACAAATAAGCGACAAAAATGGATGAGCTGATTTAATATGCAAAGGCAATCAGGAGAAATGGTAGGCAGCTGTGAAGTATGACTAAACTCACGACTTACTCTGTAAAAAGAGCCTCCAGTTTCTTAGGGGAGTCAGCAAGTTGGATGTAGAAGTCACTAGGACTGACAACATGAGACACAACCACTTCAGACTCTTCAAACTTCCGGATTTCAAATTCAGGAATGTCTACCGATTTATCTGCCAGCCTATCCGAGTCCCTCGAGCAGTTCTCCAGTCCTGGCTGAGTGGACTGCAGAGTTTGGGGTTTTAATGTTAAAGGTTCAGACTTATCCAACTCAGCTAACGCAGTTTGGCATTTTTCACTTTCCAAAGTACTAAAATGAACAGAGTCCTTCAGAAAAGCATCTGTGAAGATGTCTCCCACGTCCCATAATTCCGTTTCTGTAGCGATTACACAGCTGTAGATCAAAGATCTGTGCGAGTCGACTCTTTTCACTCTGAAAACTGGAGCTTGGTGAACGTTTGCGTGCAACGTTTCAGGAGCTCGCTCATCTGTCAAAACATGTTCGACTTGGTCGCTTCTTGTTTTGATAGTAGGTGAAGGCCGCGTGGGAGAATCTGAATTGTTTGCCATGTGTTTGCTTTTAGCACATGCAAAAACAGTGACCTCAAGTGAACCGTTGTTTTTAGCCTTTTCTTTGAGAAAACGCAGCAGCTGGGAGGAGGTTTGCTTTTGGTGTGGTACCTGGACGTCATCGCCATGGCCCCAGATTACTACAGACCTATGGTTACACTGTTGGATCTCGGAGAGCGCGTCTTTCAAAGAAGGCAGTAGTATGTTTGACTCCTCCTCAATAATCACTTTGCTCTGAACAACCACAGGTAGGATGTTTATTGAGACTTCTTCTTTTTCATCCTGAAAAACAGCCTTTTCTTCTTTCTCTAAACAGGAGATGCTTCCAGGCAGAGTAGTGTTGTTGAGGCTGGATGACTCGCTGTCATCTTCCTGCTCTGAAGGCCTCAATGGATGGAGGGAAACTTGAAGATGATGATGGGAAAATAAAGCTTTGAGTGGCTGAAAGTAGTTGAAGCTCACAGCATCACATGATTGGTGGTCTGCAGACAGAGGAGATGCATTGATAGCATTCATTAAATACATTAAAGTTAATAAAATATCCATTATACTTCAACCTTCATGTGAACTACATTGATTTACTACTCACCAGTTTTTAGATCCTTTAATAAAGCTGAGAGCTTCCCGAATTTATTACACTTTATGTCAAGAGCGTTTGTCACATTTCTGAACAAAGGTGTTGGAAGAGATGACTGGAGGACGCCGCGTAGCTCTTCATATGTCTGGTGGATTATCAGAGGAAAGAATGATCATGGATGGAACATCCCTAATGGTCAAAAAGCACAAAGAAGCTTAATAAGAGTCTGGGAATTCTCTTATATTTTAAACCCAAAACTATGAGATGCTATCTAAGCCAAAAGAAACAAAGAAACCTAAAACAAAAGTGAAACTCAGACTGCAGCCTTATACCTCTGCTGCTCAGGAAGGAAGCTACATGTACATACATTTTAACTCTCATACAAATATTCTTCCACATTAGTGGTGGGCATAGATACATGTTTTTAATCTAGATTAATCTCACTGCAATCTTGGAATAAATCTAGATTAAAGATCTCTAATTTGAACATTCATGATGTGTGTGCTACCTCAAGAATTTAAAAGATTTTAGTTTTTTTTTTTTTTTTTTTGCAAAATGACACGTAATTTCGTCTTCTTACCTTCTTATGACAAAGTTATACTTTTTTGCTCATTTGTTACCATTTTAAAAACAGTGTCCCACTTTAACAATATAGTTTCTCCAAAAATGTGACACATACGCAGACATTCTCATCTATACATAACAGTATTTTAAATAAAATATTATTCAATGTGCGACACAGAATTGGTTCTTAAATCAGGAAATGATTTGAATATTCCATGGAATGTTTCAACAGCATATTTATTATAAAACTGCAATATGCAACTATTTAAATAAAGTCTGTGTTCTACATTCTGAGCACCTCGTCTTTTATTTTTCTATAATTTGGTGGTGAACAGAAATGAAATGAGAGAATGGTTGTCAGAAGTATATTGGGGTGTTTTGAACAAATCAACAAGATTCCTCAAATTCCTTTATTCACGTGAGGCAAATTAGATTCTAATGTGATTTTCGGTGCCCCCCCCCCCTAAAATTATAGCAACAAAAAAGATGATTAAACAGGTTTTACCTTAACCTTTGTCAAATGCCATTTACTGCCTTTATTTTTTTGTCTAAGACTAGTGTTACAATGATGCCATATTAATTTAGATTTCATAAGATTTGACAAATGTATGCAACATTAAATGTTAAAAAAGACAATGTTTAGATTTCATAGCTCCATGCCTCATGCTGTTAGGGTTACTCTGGGAACTGAGGTGGGAGCGCAGGACTGCTGCTGAAGGATAGAAGTCTTTGAAAGACCCTGCCTATGAAGCAGGGTTCTCACCATGATTCTTTATGAGTGTAGGTAAGGTATTGATGCTGTTTTCCTAATTTGCATATTATAGGTACATCAACATAAACAACACAGAAAGTGGTTAAAAATTAAATTAAGTCAATAATTAAAAATATTCCAAATATTATTTAAAACTCAAGATAATCACACTGTAACACGTCTGTGTTTGTGGAAATCACTGTTTATAGTCGAACCTAAAAATGAAAACACTGAAAATGCTAAAGGTAAAGACCTTGGATTAGAACTGTGTTGGTCTTCATTCAATTTATTTATATAAATCAAAATCTAAATTAGTTTCTGGATAAGATGTACCTCTCCCTTATTTTTGATAAAGTAATGTACATTATTCATCATATAGTGTTGAGGTGCCTGATGGATTTATCAAACATACAACAGTATGTTTATTGTATCTGTAAGCTTTCACCTTTTCACCCCAATTCTGTTAAAAAAAAAAAAGATCTACTGCACAGTCTATTTAAATAAAAAAATCTTACCAGGTTTTCCTATATTTATTTATTGAAATAATCAGGAACTAATTTAGTAATCGA
>NW_015150878.1:411481-415125 GCF_000732505.1 Cyprinodon variegatus | reverse complement strand
TGTTTTTGTGTAATTTTTTATTTAACTAATTTTGTTCCATATTTATTATTAAAGCATGTTGGAGTTGTTCATCTTAAAATTTCTTTACCCAGTGAAATTTACATTATGCAATTTGCCACATTAATCGGTTTAGTCTGAAGCAAGGTCAGGACAGTTAGCTATTTGACAGGAGCATGTTTGATATTAAAAATGCTTCCAGGTGTGGCAAAAGTAAAAAGAAAGATAATAGGGGGAGCAGAAGAAGACGCAGCAGGGTCTTTACAGAAGTTTCTACCAAGGCACCCATCTGACAGCTTTGAACCTGCTCCCATTATCAGAACAGGAGGCCCTAGATTAAAAACATACAGGAGAGCAGCAGTAACAGAAAAGAAACTGAATGCATTTTCCCCATTGGCAATTGAGAATGGATTTAATACCTCTCTGTATTTTGAAGACTTTGCCTCATCAAAACTCAGGAGGAGCATCTGTTAATTGATGTTTTTCAAATCTAAATCTGAACGAGTCAAGTGGAGATTTAAACAAAGCATAATAACATCTAATAACATGCATATTAATAAAAAAAAAAGCATAATGTAGGGCTACACTTTCTATTTATATGAAACTAAATTTCAGGAACAATTCAAGTATATTTAAATACAAACAGTCGTCTTTGTTCTTATACATTTTATTTTTTTCCACAAGACTGATGATGCCGTCAAGATGTGTTTTTTTTTCTGCTGCAATGAGCTGCTAAAAGGCTGAAGATTATCCCATAATCCACACATGCTAAATGATTTCCTCAGTAAGTGTTGCTAGTTTTATTTATTATCATTTACTGTAGGGCAGTTTCTAAATGGTCTTTGCTACATTTGAAGGATGTTTGTCTTCTTGTTCCTGTTCTTAATCACAGGTGTTAATATTGTCTTCAAAGGAAGGGACGGGAATTTTTGTTCACCACATTCAGGTTTCCATCTCTGTCTGAGCAGGTCAGTCAATAAATGTGAAAACTTAGTTCAAACATAAGGATCAAGTTATTTAATTATTGTTTATTTAAATCTGCTTACACAGTACAGCGTCCAGAAAACCATCCAGATCAGTGGAGAAAACTGCTAAACAGTCCAGACCAGGAGCTGAGGTCCTGAGTATTTACAATAATAATAAACCAAAATTGAAGAGAGGTGAAGCTTGTCCATGAAAATAAACATACTGACTCTACCACTGCAGCACAGTTTCTCTCACTGCAAATTTAGCTCTTTTTACACTTTAATACTCTTTAGACTGTTAAATTTAATCAAAACATTTGATTAAGATATTCTGCAAAATGCAATAGCTTACAACATTTATATTATTTGATATACTTACATTGCAATGCTGACACCTATTGATGATTTACTGGCACTACTGCCTTAACAATGACATTTGCAATGGATGAGATAAGGATGGTATGGAGTGATTTTTCTGCCAAAACATGTACAAAAATGCATGTTGCGCACACACATAAAGCATGTTGCAAATACATAAAGCATGTTTCACACAAACAAATCTTATCACTCACAAATGAATATGTTGCACTCAAATAAATCTTATTGTTCACAAATAAAACTCTCCTTTAATGTCACACACAAATAAAGCTTTTTTTCAAACTGTCCTTAAAAATTGCAAACGCACAAAAATTAGTTTTACAAACCCGACTCTAACATTGCACTGAAAATATAATTTGTAAATTGTCCCAGAGCACAAAACGATCTCTGCTCGCATACAAAACAACCTCTCCTCGCGTACGAGACAATTCTTCACACTCCGCGGTAAATTTCTGCCAAAAGTCACGTGATACATGGAGAATTGTCATTCCGACTAACCGACAGCAGGGGGCACCATACAAACAACTGAAACATGCCGGTGTTGCGTCTAGCTGCGTTTTTGTACACAACGTTTTGGCAGAAAAATTACTCCATAGGATGAAAGTAGATGTTATATATCTAAAACAAATACCGGTAATTGATATTTTTATGTTGTGTAATTGTAATAATAGGTACTATATTTGTTTTAAGTATGTTATATGGAAATATATTCATATATGTGATGTAGTTCAATAAGATTATATTCCTGCTAAATGTGTATAACTACACATTTAGCAGCCATATGGTCTAAAGAATGCTGCTATTTTATATTTGTGTCTTTATTTTTTCAAAGAACTATTGCCTTCGAGGTGACAGTATCTTTAACAATTAATGAGATGGGGAGATGGATCTGTCACAGAAGCTAATGCTTTTTACCTTGAATGTCTTTTAAAAAATGGTCTGTAAAGATTTGCCTTCCAGCTACTGCCACCACGGAGTGCTCCTGTCAGTGGGCAGCCGCCGTACAAATATTTGATCTGTAAGGGTGTTCTCAGCGGTGCCCTGGTTAAAGGGGGTGATAAATGGCGGATCTCTCACGCGGAAGCCCCTCCGCACCCCAGTGGATGTTCAGCCTCATGGAGCGTATCATTCCAGCCTCTCCACACCCATATCTGAAGCTTTTTCCTTCATAACCCACCCAGAGACACTTCCCTATTGAATCTCTGTCATGAGTAAAATAAGGAGCTGAAAGTTGAATCAGACCGCTTCCCAAGGACGTCTTAATTGTCTCAGATGAAATGCAGTTAGATAGGGCTTGGGTCTGTGTTACATTCATGTCTTAGACAACTTTTATTGTCATTTTGTTTGCACAGAGTGCATACAAAACGAAATTTTGTCTGTACAGCTCTCATGACATTTCCATTTCTTAAAGCGCAGCAGTAATGAAATGTAAACAAAATGGGAAACAAAACATGGTGCAAAAACGCATTGATATGGATGTTCAGAGTAATAAATATGTATTGTGCAAATATGCAGTATTTTGTTTTGGTGTTATCAGTGTTATGCAGAGTCTATGACATGATTTAGAGTTTTCTCAACAGTTCAGCAGTCTGATGGCGGTGGGGAAGAAGCTGTTACGGAATCTGCTGGACCTGCATCGGATGCTGCAAAGCCTCTTTTAGACTATATGTCTGGCAAATAGTCTAAAAACTGCATTGATTGATCACAAAAACAAATCTTTTGACTTCACAATAAAATGTTAATTCATTTCCTAAATAGATCATTTCTGAATAAAAAAGCCACTTACTTGGATCTTTTTTTCTGTAATAGGCTTAGAGGTGATGGGTTTTGCTGCTTGTGCTACTGAACAAGCTGCAGCTCATGTCTAAACGGCAGCTATTACTTTCACCAAGAATAAGAATGACTGTAATCTACCACTTGCATTCTTTTGGTTTCACACCTACCATCCGCTCCGTATTGTGTTTCTGGAGTCCTCTTTGCTCAAACATGTCAAGCTGCTACTTGATTTAACACTCTCAAAGGGGTGGGACTGCTATGCTGCTAAGTGGCACTTATGACCCTCCTGCTGGACTCACCGGCTTGCTTCTACAGGTGGACAGAATTCTAAAACATTGGCTATTCACTCTAGTTTAAAGCACAATTTTTTTTTTTTTGGTATCTTTATTTCAAATATGCAAGAGAGAAAAAACAAAACAAACAAACAATAAAACAATGACTAAAAACAAAAAACAGAAACAACAAACATGGTACCTGAGTTAATATACCTCTATTACACGTGCGAAAAGGAGTAAAAAGAATTAAAAC
>NW_015150878.1:368012-410218 GCF_000732505.1 Cyprinodon variegatus | reverse complement strand
ATTGAGGCAGTTCTGAAGGCAAAAGGGGGTCCAACCCGTTACTAGCATGGGGTACCTAATAAAGTGGCCGGTGAGTGTATATCCATATATATATATACACACCTACTTACACATATACATACATCAATATTTATACACATATACATATATGCAAATAAACAAAACAAAAAACACAAACAAAACTGTCTACAATGCTTCTCTATACCTTCTGAAAATAATTTCTTTGCACATTAAAAAAAAAAAAAAAGCAATATGTTTGGGCATTGCTTTAGGTTCTCGTTTAGTTTGTTCCACAATTTAACTCCACAATTTGATAAACATAATATTTTCTTTGTTGTTCTAAATCTATTAGTCTTAAAATGTCCCCTTCCCCTTAAATCGTACCCTCCCTCCCTTTCAGAGAACATCTTTTGTATATTCCCAGGCAATAGGTTATGTCTTACTAGTGTTTTTCATATTAAGGCGGTCATCAAGGAAAAGGGTGTTTTTCTACAATAGCAGAGTTTAATGTTTTTGCTTCTGCAATCATAAAGTTTAATAGATTTTAACTGGAGATAAAATGATATAGTTCAGGTGACGGAGACAAATTCTGATAACACCCACTGATATTTAAAAGGGTTCCCACCTGCTCTATTATTCGGACAAACATCCTCCACTTTTTAAGCAAAAAACAAAAGTACTGGGGAGAAATATGTGGAAAAAAATGAGCTGAAATAACCCTGTTTCATAAGCTCACTGAATCAAACAAATACTTTTAGTAGAATTATTTATCTTAGAGATCTGTCACTGTCAGATTCTGGCCTGTGTTCTTTGCAAAAGGTTATCAGATCCATCAGATGGGGAGCACACATTTTGCCCACATTATTCACAGTAAGATTTAGTACCGTACTCAAGCAAGGCCATTCCAAAACTTTCAGCCCAAAATACATTTTTTTGTTGGATGTGTGTATAAAATCGCTGCAATGCAGGAAAATGAAGTATCTCTGGTTTTTACCTTTCAATCAGACTCTTGAATGATTTGTATTAAATGTTATTTTAATTATTTTGGCACAAGTGGATATCATTTGTGAGCTAGTCTGGCAGGAAATAGAGTCAAGAAAAGGGGAAGAAAATATGCAGAAAAGTCAGTTGGCCTGGACTCTGATCTGTGACAGCCTTTTCGAAGGCTATAAGAGCTCAGTACAGGTCTTTGCTTTAAAGAAAGTTTGTGTTCAACCTGATATTTGAAGCTGTTTATCAACAGGGTGAGAAAAACAGCAAATTTTAATCTCAAAAATGTCTAAATTTATAACATGATACTGCTTCCCTTCAAGTTTCATTCTTTTGACTCTGCACATTTGTGTCAAACAGTGTTTTGAATTGTGACCTAAAACTTTACGTTTAGTACCTTTAGACCATAAGACCATAAGGTTTCAGAGGTTCTAACAAGCCCTGATGTTTTATTACTTGTCTCTAAAACTGAATTATCAGTCCAGATATATAGAGAATGCAGGAGACAACCCAAGACATACTCACTGCCTCATGATATAGATACAGTGCTTAGCAAAAGTGTTATTACCCTTTAAAAAGAAAGGGGGTTGTAATTAGGCAGTTTTTCTTAGACAGGTTTCTGAGACATTATTTATGTTTTTGTAGTAAGATATTCTTAAAATATACTTTTTTATTTGACCCTTTATGAATAAAAAAACAATTGATGAAAAGACACTTGACACTTAGGAGTTCAGTGTTGATGCATCTATCAGCCTTTTGCCTAATTTTCCTGAATTTACTTCGGGTCAGAAGTTCCTGTGCTGTTTGGCGGATCTGACGCCAAGCTCGTCCATGTTGAATGGATGCGACCTAACAAACAATGGAAGCGTTCTATCAATATGGATATGTGGACACTTAGAAGCTCAATTCAGACACCGATGACAACGCCAAGTAAGGTTAAAAAGAGTAAAAAAAAACAACTTAAGTAAAAGTGCAAGCCACAAGAATGAGAAGAAGATTGCTGCAGCTCTTTGTTTTTGGCCCCAGTTGATGGTATCATTAGACAACACTGTAATGCTTCTTTCTTTCATTGCATGATTGATTGATTGACTTTAATGATCCCACAGTGGATAAATGTACTTGTTACATCAGCTCAAATAGTCAAAAGAGAAGAAAAATGTGCCAAAGGAAGAAAAGGTACATGGGATATATACGCTATATACAGTGCGTCCACATATGCAGGTTTTTTTGTTTTTATATATGAAAGAAAACTTTTTTTTATCAAAACATCTAAAAATCTGCCATCAATATGTGTTCAACCCCCCTGACACGATACTGTACAGATCCACACTTCGATCAACTTGCAGCTGCAAATCTTTTTAGATATGTCTAAAAATGTACTAATGTTAAAGAGCAACTTCTGCATAATCTTTTTTTTTTTTTTATATACACTAAATCAGATTGGAAAGACTTTAATTGATAACTATCTATATAGATCTCTTTAGATGTAGGTCTTGGCCTCTTAAATGCATGAATATGCTAAAGCAGTTCATGGAAGCTTTTGTTGTAAAACTCTACAGTCAAATGATCACAATTCTGATATCTGCTGTCCTGAAATCATTTGAGCATCTTCTGCTGAAACATCTGAAAGCAATCACTTGCCACCTGCTGGACCCACTGCAATCTGCATACTTTGCAAACAGCAGAGAATACAGTCAACCCGGGTCTGGGCTTTCTTACACCATACCTGACATTGCTGGATTTTAAAATGTTGGTCAGGATTTTTGCTTTCCTGACCAACCGGCATCATGTTTCCACCTCCATGCTCAACAGATGGGACGGTGTTAATGAGGTTGAACTCATCCTTCTTCCTACAACAAACACAGCAAATGGAGTTGAGACCAAAAGGCTCTATTTTGTTTATCATTCCTTGCTGGGATCATCCAGATGGTTATTAGCAAACTCCAGACAATGTGTTGGTTTGAGCAGGTGGACCTTGAATGCACTGTGGGATTTTAATCCATTGCAGTAGAGAGTTACTAATGGTCTTCGCTGAGACTGTTGTCTGAGTACTCTTCTGGTCATTGACCGGTCTCCTTTTAGTAGTTTGGCACTGATCCCTCACCTTCCTCTTGATCAATGATTCCCCCACTAGGAAACATGGTGCACAAAGCCCCAAAACAAGGGAGATTGTCAGTTCTTAACTTCTTCCATTTTCCTATAATTGTTGCCTTCTCACTATCTGCTTACTCATTTTTCTGTGGCCCAATCCCAGCATTGTGCAGGTCTACTATATTATCCCTTTCTAGCCTATACACAGCTCTCTGGCCAGGGATCTTTTTTTGTTTGTTTTACAGATAATGTGTTCAGTCAGGTGCAGTTTATACAAGTTAAGAGTGAAAATCAGATCAGCTTCTTAAAGGTTAACTTTACAGGCTTGTGAAAGGCAAATACAAGTGGGAAAACCTGCAAAATACATGCCAAATTTCTAAGATATTTTTTGAGAAAGAATTTCTGAAAGCACATATGTTTTATTGTGATAAGGTTGTGGCAAAATGTGGAAAAAAATCGAGTTTTAAGTCCTTTTTCAAAAGGCTGTGTAGTTCTAGGAAGCTTGTTTCTGAACATGAGATGAGTGAATGCTTTAAATACGATTTAAGTGTGTGCAAAGTTATGTAGACAGGAACATTTTGACTGTTAACAGATGTTTTTATTCCACTAAGCTTTACAGGATAATTGTCACATTAAAGGTGCAAACAGCTTTGAAATGATTAATGATATTTTATTTTTTTCTCTCCTCACAAAAAAAGCAAAGACTTGGCATTTCAACACAATCGTACATTTCTGAAAACTGCAGTATTTCATGGATCTTAAGCAGGTACAGCTGGTGAGCTAAAAACATAGAAATTGGAATTCACAGAAAACTGATTCTCTACCAACCTAATGGGATTTATCTGTAATCTGTAAACTAGATTATAACTCTTAAATAAAGACTGTTTGGTGTTCGCAGAGATCTGTAAGTCATTTTAGGAAGGGTTCATACTGAAAGTGTTGTTTGCTTTTTCTTCTGATGATATTCTTTGGGACTTCAAGACAACTTGGGAACATGGGTTTTGATTTTAATCATGAGGAGATGATGTAAAGTGACAGGTTTTGTAAAGATGTGTGGAAAGCTTTAGCATTAAGAGCCAAATTGCACAAGAAGTCTTTGCTGCCTTAAAACAAAAAGGAAAATTGTTTTTCAGACACTTTTCCGGTTCAAGCAGAGTGAAACTCCCAGGAGTTATCAGGAAATCTAGTTTGTTGTCCAATTTGGTTTTGAGTGTGGATTTATTTGTGAATAGTTAATAAAGTTACAGCCAGAAGTTAACTTTCACTTATCATAGGGGATTCATCTTAGTAATTTAGAGTTTTATGTGAAGCAGGTGTTTTGTACATGGTAAAATGATAAAAAAAAAAAAAAAGGCCAAAGCGATAAATAAGGACTCTAATACAAATGGCTTTTACAAATGTAATAGTATATATATATATATTTTTATAAATTCTTTTACTGTGGGGAAAAAAAAATTTCTTTTTGAAATAGCGCCACATTTGTAAAGAAATTTAATTTGCGGTTTGAGTATCCAAGTTCAGTTTACTGGTTAAACAGCTTATTCTGTTATTGGCTTATTAGTAATCAGGATGGACTCTTGCAACTTGGGCACTATTTGACAAAAACTAAGGACAGGATGTCAGCTTTCTTCCATACCGCCTTTTGCTACAAGTCAGCAGACGTAGCACAGCTAGTTCCTCTGGTACAGGATGCCAAAATTATTTTAATGCCTGTTTTGCCTTAGCCTGCACAGAATAAAAGGCCACGCTGAAAGGTGCAGTTTTATCATTGAAAATGGCAAAATGGGCAAAAATGCCCAGACTTCCCGATCCACAGACAATTCCTCCAGCTGCTCTTGGGGGCCCCTGAGTCGACACCAGGCCAGCTCAGAGACATAGTCCCTCCAGCGTGTCCTGGGCCTTCCACAAGCCCTCCTCCCAATGGGTCATGCCTGGAACACCTCCTGAGGGATGCAACCAGGAGGCATCCGAAAAAGATGACCGAGTCACCTGAGCTAGCTCCTTTCGAAATGAAGGAGCAACAACTCTACTCTGACTCTACTCTGAGCTGGTGATAATATGTATGTAGAAAACGTTTAACATCTTTGAGTTAATCAGATAGAAATGGGAGCAAAACTAAAAATATTACTTTTATATTTTTGTTGAGTATAGAAGCCTCTGGTCCCCCAGCACCATTGGCAACAAAATAATGCTCAATCTGACATGAAATGCTTTAATGTAACCATTAAATCTAAAACTAAATCTATCTTTTGGTTATGGATCAAAAGATGTTATGTTCCTTCAATCAAAGCCTAATAAATGCAAACACTGCTGTAAACATAACTCACTTTTTACCAAAATGACCACTTACAGATTTAACGATGAAATGTGTTGCTGCGCAGCTTACAATAACTCTTGGCTGCCCAAGAAGAGGTTTGGAAACATCAACTGATTTTAATTGAGATCAGGCTTCTGAAATGGCAAAATACTAAAAAACATTCAAATAGATGGACTGTGGTTAACAGTTTTGTCAGCTCCAATATACCAGCCAGTTTAAATAAGCTTGACCAATAAAGTCCAGAGAAGAGTACATTAAGACTTAGGTCAGAAGTTTTTTTATTGGGTTTAGAAAAATATTTTTTTTCTGCAGCTTTATTTATTTACATAATTAATGCTGTGTGTATTTTAATTGTTCCACCAAATATAAACAAAGCTCAAAACATCATTTATTACACTTTATCCAGTGATGAATACAGGCTGTGTAGAAATAGACAGTCTAGGATATCATACCATAAAAGATCTCTGAGAGCAACAAAGCTTTCTGCTAAAACCAATGAGCATTGATAACAAAACAATCAAAAATAACACTATTATGATAATCTGTCCAAAATGGATTTCCTGACCATCTCTTTTAAAAGAACAGTAAGATGAAGGGTGTTCTAGGTATTCTGGGAAGGTCAAGTTCCTCAGTTGGGTAAAGCATTCGGTCTGGTTGATGTCAGGCAGTCTAACCATCATCTCATTTAAGACAGTCAGCCATCTGCTGTCGCAGCAGTTGAACTTATTCCCGCTGATAAACATTGCAGTCTGGTTTAAGGATAGAGTCTGAAGCAAAGAGCAGTTTAGGCTTGTAAAAGCATTGTTTCTTACATCGATTACTTTTAGAGAGGAGCAAGCTAAGCTGCCAGGTGTTTTATTGAGTCTGTTGTTTGATATGTTCAGGTTGGTCAGTGCGGGCATGCAGGGTAAAGATAGACCTGAACTGTTCATGCTTATCTCACTGATAATCAACGACTGTAATGTTGCTTGCACACCCTCCAGCGCCGCCTCGCCTATAACCATGTGATTGTTTTTGGCAAGATTCAAGGAAATCAGAGATGTTCCCTGAAAGGAGGTTGGCGGAAGTATCTTTATATCATTTTCTCTAAGATTGAGGTGTTTAAGAGTTTTTAACTGTCCAAATGCAACGCAGGAAGAATTGAGATCGAATATTTTTGGAAGAGATTTCATCAAAAAACCACATGGTTGCACTTGGTTTTCCTGCAGATTTAGCGTGTCGATTTGAGGGAGTGCCTTGAGGAAAAACGGGGAAACACTGGTGAGACTGTTCTTCTGCAAGTCAAGGCACTTTAAGGAAGGAAAACGAATCTGACGAACTTGACTCTGATTATGATAATTCCTAATGTCCCAGTTTATGTGTTGCAAACAGTTATGACTGAAATTCAGTGTTTCTAAAGAGAAGAGCAAGCTTAGTGTCTCAAGAGGAAAAGAAGTGAAGTGGTTAAAGCTCAGGTCAATGTAAGCCAGTGGCATTAGCCTCCAGTTTGCATGTAGATAATTCTTTCTATGTATTCTCTGCTTCATAATGTCCTGATAAAGAGAATTCACTTCAGTAACCATCACAGCCTCTGAACCCAGAGCACCAAGCAAATTATTCTGCAAGTAAAGATGCTTCAGTTTATTCAGTTTTGGTAGAATTGGAAAGTATAACAGCTTGTTGTGGCTGAGGTCAAGAACCTCTAGGCTGTACAATGCAGCATCCTCACAAGTAACAAAGAACTCCAATGAATTTCTGCTGAGATTCAAATACTTCACCTGATGGAGAGTAAAATCACAGATAGATGCAAGATTATTTCTCGCCAAGTTGAGCGACTCTAATCGGCTCAGTGGTTCAAATGTCTGCTTTTCTATTTCTGATATCAGATTATCTTCAATAATAAGATTCGTTATGCCTTTACTTTCTCCAAACATGCTGGGTGACAGTTTTATCAAAACATTTCCAGTCATCTTAAGTTGATCAAGAGAAGACTTGTTTCTCAGTAATAGTTCTGCAGCACTATTACTCAAGCCGTTCATCGATATGTCCAAACTCCTGAGTCTGCCAAGGGATCCGAGGGCTTTGCTGTTGCTTCCAAGGCTAACGCTCAATCGATTCCTGGACAAATTCAAGTGCTCGAGCCGGGCCAGGTTTCCAAAAGCCCCCTCCGAGATCAGATCCAGCTGGTTGCCGCTCAGGTCAAGCTGCTCCAAGTATGGCAGAGCAAGCGCATGTAGCTGTGTGATGAAGTTATTTGATAGATTGAGCCTTCGAAGCCTCACATCCAGATCCAGAGGGACAGAAGAGAGGTTCTGGTTATTCCAGGACTGCTTCTTGAAATGAGATGAACATTAATCATGGCTAAAATAACTTACATAACCCAAATAAAGCATGAGGTTGAACTAAAAGCATCCCTTTTAAGGATTGCCATTGTGCCTACCTTTGAATGATGAGTCCATCCAGGTCTGTACAGACCATAGGTGATTGACCAGACAAGTATGAGATTAGAGAATATATGTCTAACCATGTCTGCTCTGCTATGCTGTACTACTGCTGTTGTTAGTGCGCAGACACGCCACCTCTTATAGCCATGCTTCATGAAAAAAAAGAAGAGGGTAAACAGCTGTGGATGCCAGATAGGGACGATGTGGCAACTATTTTTAGATGGAGTCATGTCACTTTTTAATAAAATGGAGGAAAACATTTATAAAGTAAACTCAGTGGATATATATATATAAATGTACTTCCAACATAAATCCTCACATTTTTGTCAGTTTTTTGCAATTAAGATACAATAAACACATTTAAAAAGGTTAAACAATAAGCATGAAAATGACATAAAGTGGTTTTATACAAACATCTTTAATTTTTTGAGACATTGTAGTATTTACAGTGCATTGAGCAATTTTGTTTCAACCAGGAAAAAGCTTTACAAAGCACTATAAATTTATACATTTATTTGTTCCTGTCAAAGTCCCTGGAAAACGGAAATCAGTCCTAAAATAGAGAAGAGGAACAAATAAACAGACAACGCGTTGGTGGAGCAGGAAGGACCGGTGAGGTATAAAGGGACGCTCTGAAATAGAGTGATGAAAGGACCTGGTCAGACAAAAAAAGAACAGCAGGGGAGGAAACTAAACAGGGAAAAAGGCTTAAAATAGACATTTTAAAGGATAATAATATTTTTTTTATTTGATTATCAGTAAAAAAAAGGTGTAGGTATCCATCAAGTTTTTTTTTTCTTTTATTACAGAATTTTAATTTCACACTGAACACTTTCCTGACATTTCAGGGAAAACACCCCATGATGAGTAGTAATTGTCTTTTATACTTTAGTTTTTTATTTATCTTTGGTTTTTTATCTCTACTTTCTTATTTGACCCATATATTTTACCACAACACACAGTAAGCACAAGCATAAGGTGAAACAAATACAAAAAGTTTGAAGAACTGCATCTAAGTATGGATTCTTTGAGCCCCCAAGCTTAATTGCAACCTTTTCACGGCGCCAACCTGGTTAGAATATAGCAAAACGATATTCTATTTAATCTGAAGAGATAATGTTTGAATTGTTTCATCTAGAGGGAATAGGGTGCATGCATGATGGCAGGAACTATGACAAAAAAAAGATGATTTCATATTAAACAATCATTTCCTACACTGAAATTGTGCACAATGATACAATAACATTTGCAATATGTAGAGCAGATATTTATTAATTAGAGGTTAGCCAAGTCTTATCAACTCTCTAACAAGGATTGAGCGCTTCCAAATGGAAGACAAGTTTTGTCTTACTGGTTTAACTCCAGGTGGGGTTGGGGTAGAACAAAGGATGAATATGTAGAAAATCATGACATTTCTGTTGTAACGTATGTAGGAAGGTCTGTGGTGCTGCGGGCCTGCATCTCGTTTTACAGTAAGACCCTGTGAACCTCATCAAAGTGCACAGCTTAATGCATCCTTTGAAATTAGGTTACTGTAAATAAAGAAAATATGATGACATCAATAAAGAAAATGTTACAGAGACACACAATCAGCATTCCTCCATTCATTACAGTTATTCTAAATGGACAATGTGCGTGGACAGCAGAACAGGAGAAAGCATTCAGGGCTGAATAATCAAACGTTGTCAACAATTCCCCTCTCCATATTTTCAAAACATTGTCAAATCTGATCTCACATATGGAAACAGTTCTTTTTTTCTCTTTACACTAGACAGTTGCTGAAGTTAAAGGCTCGGCTAATTCTTCCATAGAGATAACCTCACTGTAAAGCTTTTTACACTTCCTTACTATCAGTAAACGGTCAGCTTTCAGTACACGTAAATGTATCCAGCTGTTTTCCTGTTGCTGATAGCGGTTTATCACAATCCCTTCACACAGTTCAGTGTCAGCTTCCCACTTCCTGCAGCAACGATATTTATTCACTTGGGCTTTTTTCAGTTGAGCTTTATGACACCAAAAAATGTTGAGTCAGCCTCAAGAGAGATGAGTGCAGATGGCCGAACAGGGATCACCATTTCCAGCTCTTCTCCCCGTAGCAAGTGCACAGTGCCTGTAAGAAAGTATAAATATGAAACCATTCGTATGAATTAAATCCAAAAATACTTTTTATATATTTTTTGTAATTTCCGTTTTTTTCTGGAAGAAAAAAAAAAAGATAAAAAAAACCAGACGTATCATTTCAACCTAATTAGTCTGGAAAAATTCTTTGAATATTGCGGGGACCTGCTTTTTTCTTATAGTTCAAAAGTTCAATGTAATTCAAAATATACATTTCTGTTTTTGGTTAAAATAAGTTCCTTAAACTTGATCATCACACTTAAAACTATATCTTTAAAACTAAAATGATCTACCTTGCATTTTTTATGATATATATGTATATATGTATTCAATGTGTGCTTTACATTGCAGAAATTAAAACTATGAGTACGTCTTTTTTAAAATATGTTATTTTCCCCTTGGTTTAAGCAGGGAAGGAATAAGGAATAAGATGATTTTTGTTGAAAACAAGAAAAATAACCCATTATCTTATTTCAAGTGCTTAATATCAAACTATCTTATTTTAAAGGAAAATAATACCCACTGGAGTGGTTAATTGTGATATTAACTTTTTAAACTAGGGGTAAAACACTTATTCTAAGAAATCTACTTATTTTTAATAAGTTTTTGCTGTGTATTTAGTGAGAACCTTTGAATTTTATAACTTAACCACAAACCGTCTCTGTGCATATTTTTAACTCTTTCTGGATTCTTTTATAGATACAACAGCAACTTTACCTTTTTGAATAAGACATTTGTTTATATTTCTGTCATTTTACCCAAATATATCATATTACTGTTGGTCTGACATGGACTCGTTCCAAACAGAGGCTACATGGGAGGATGTATGTTTGAAGATATGCATTTCAACACACATTAAATTGTTTAGTGACCCCATTTGCCCATTTTGGGACTATTTGTTATTATTCCCCACATTTCAGTACAGCTAGTTAACATGTGAGGGAGTGCTGAGAGAGAAGCTGATGCACACAGACCTACAAAAGTACAGGTTAAAGGAATAGCTTCCATTTTATAGGTAAAGGTTTCTTGCCTGTTTAGTTGCTAGAATTAAAATAGCAGACAATTGTAATATATAAACATAGCATGCTCCATTTTCCGATTCCTTACTTTGATATTAAAACATAACTTCTATGATTAAAGTTACGCTCCTGCAGGTAAGAATTAAAATTAAACATGCCTAAAATAACGTCCCTAAAAGTATTAGGGACGTTATTTTAGGCATGTTTAATTTTAATTTCAAGGTTTCAAGGTTTCCTGATCTAAGATTGTACTTGGAAAATAAAAGTTTGAATAATAGCATTTTAAAATATGTAGATTTAATTTGATTCATAACTCATTTCACCCTAAATCAAATTGAACATCTAAGACACCTTTTTAGGTATAATTCCTCCTCTAAATACAAACGATTGCCTTTCTTCCTGACTTAGTTCTAGGCTGTAAAGCGCCATGTAGCCAGAGCAAGACTCCTTTAATAAATATTTCATCTGGATTAGGTTTAAATTGACTCCCATCATGGTTTCCTTGTTTCCAACTGAAGAATTGCTTGGGGTTATAATATTTGAGATAGCTTTTTCTAGCAGCAAAACTTTTAGTTTCTGTACAGTTTTACTGATTTTACTCTTTGAATGAACAGGAAGCTCTTTTAAGGTGTGATTTTGTTTAACATCTGAAGCAAAAGGATATTTAAATTTAGATCATATTATATTAAAGAACTTTGGAAAGAACCTAAACCTCCTCATTGGGTCTTACAATCCACATTGTTATTTTTATTTCAATAAGGATACATTTTTTCATGGAAAAAAAATATATATATATTTATATATATATTGTTTTTTTTTTTTTTTTTCTTGTGTCAAGAAGTCCCTAAAAGTGGGAATGAAAATAAAATCTGAAAACATCTGAAAAGAGCTATGGTCAGTAAAAAGATATATATATATATATATATATATATATATATATATATATTTTATTTTTTTTCACAATATAAACAGAAAGAATTAAATGGTTGATATCTTGCCATAAGATTGTGACTTTACAAGAAGTATCAGACTTGTGATTCGGTCATATTTGGGGCATTCTGACATTTTGGAAAGCTCAGTGGTTCCCTTTTACAGTAGAGTATTACCAGTTAGCCATTTGCAGAAAATCATCCGATCATTTGATATCCATGCTTTAAAGTCATTTGGTTTGCTTGGTTTTAATTCTAGTTGATTGGGTCATTTAGTTTTCTTGTAACTATTTATGGTTCAGGGTTTATTGGGATTCTTTGTGTTCTACTTTGTGTAAAGCACTTTGGTCAGTGGGAATAAAGGTTTTAAATGTACTAATAAATACATTTCGACTAAATGTCAGACCAACCCAATTTATCAGTTTTTATAAATCATAGTAATGCTTAATGATGTTTAAATGCAGCAGTTGTGGCTCTGACCTGCTGTGTAGCATGTATTGTCCTCAGCTCCCTCTTTTATATCCTGCAGGCAACGCAAGAGCTCTACAGGTCTGGTCTCTGCCTCAGTAGAGCTCCAGCTTTGAATGACATGACCCATAACTGTGCTTTGACTTTCAAACAAAACCTGCGAGTTGAGAAGAACATTAGCTTGGAACAAATCATACGCAATATCAACTTAGTTACGCTGGATTTAGAATGATACAATACTTGTCCAAACACCAAGTAATAACCATCTTCTTGGACAACGATCCTATTTTCTCTCTGTGAAATTGTATTTCCTCGCTGCGCAGAAACAGTCCAGGGGATCACCGTTATATTTCCTGGGGGAAAAGGAAAGACACATTTATTCAAAATAATGGCAGAAAGGAGCAGGGCCGAGGCCAAATTTTTGAAGTTAGTTTTACCTCTTCTGTCTGGTTGTTTGCTAGCGATTGCTCTTAACTGCAGGAATGATGTGGGAGCTGGCAGGAGAGGTGGACAAACATCATGCTTTAATTCTATTAACTCTGCAGATATCCTTACTGATCCCACTACCACCAGATTACACTGTAAAGCCCAACATCTCTAAAATCTAACATCTCAACATATACATGAATAAAGTTAGTAATAGTCAGATAACTGGACTTTATAACGCTCAATTTTTCTAAAAAGTATTTTGCTTTGAAAAATATTAAACTTTTGGACATGTTCTGAATTTCCATGGAGTTTATTTATAATACTTATAAAGTACTGTTGAAATTTTAGATGTTTGTTTTTTTATTTGTTTTTTTAGGAAAGCTTGATGTGCTCAAATGAGTGAAATGTTTTATGAAGCCTAGGTGGAAGTTCAACTGAAGAAACTAAACCTGCCTCTGACACATCCACAGTTCATCTTAAAAGGTCTTCAAATCCACGACTCAGTCTGCTACCCAGCCAATCGCAAGCAGTGGTTGAGGTATGTCTGATTTTTAATCAGATTATCTCGTTTGAACCCACCTTCATCCCCTTCTCCACCATGGTAGCTAAGCTCCATCTTCTTTTCCATGGTGCTTCTTCAACTTTGTCCCTTTCAGAGTGTAATTCCTGCTGGACTCTTACTGATTTTCCCATCTCATCTCAACCAGTCTGGCAGAAGACCACCATATTGAGCCTGGTTCTGCCAGAGGTTTCTTGCCAAAAGGGAGTTTTTCCTCTCCACTGCCTCTTCATGCTTCCTCATTATGGACAGGTTCATGCAAACCTGTGTCGTCTCACAAACCAGCAGTCTATGGACTGACCAACTTCAACTATCTCCACTCCACCAACAGTTTCAGGCCTGGGGGGGAAACATCCCTGTTCTCATACACCTGATTATGCATATTAAAGTAAAAGTCAGGGCTAATGTTTCCTGCCGAGGTCTGAGCACCAAAATGTTAAAATAATTATAATATTGTTATAATTATTTATGCAACAGATCTTCATGCTTGGTGAGGCTACTGGCATTTTTTTTTCTGGACACCAAAATAAATAAATAAATAAAATGAATCCATCCTACAGTCAGCGAGGTCAAACTATGTTCACTCAACGTAGGAACCGAGATCTTGTTTGGCTGATGAATCATTAAATATAATATGTTGTAAAAATGCAGGTTTATGGAGCATTATACCATTAGAAAGTCCTATTTTTATTCCATTATACTGATGATGGTCAGAGGGCCTAGTGACACCAGTTTATTGCTGTTAGTGAGCCTCCTAGCATCTGTGGCTATACTGTAGCTTGCCACCATCAGTCTGTGCGTCTGACTTGAAAAAGCACTGTATAACTACGGGGCATTTACCATTTACCAAATTTATTTTTATTATTATCATGTCTATATTGTTCTTGTCTTTTTTTAATAAATCTGGAAAAGTTTAATAAATGAGTCTTGTTCTGCTGGAGATTTCTTCCTGTTAAAATTGAGTTTTTCTTCCCACTGTCGCTACAAGCATGCTTAGTCTGAGGGATTGAGTTGATGCAATCAACTGGATTTCCTTAGATAAAAAACTTTGAATTAATTTGACAGGATAATCTGATGAATTCTAAATTGCCTTGAGATGACATATGTTGTGAATTGGTGCTATATAAATAAACTAAATTGAACTGAATTAAATTAATTTGAAAGACTATTTAACTTTGAACCCTTTAAAATGGCTCAAGTCAGCTAAAACAGCCAACATCTGACAGATCACTGAGAATAATAAAAATCAGCTGACCCTTTGAGTGAACTTCACTTAAATGTGAAGATTATAGCAACAATGAAAGCTTGACAGCAAAACTATTTCAGAAGAAAAAGAAAAAAAAATGTCCATACTTTCCTAGGATTTTCTCAGGGAAATACCAGATGCCTTCCCTCAAACTTTTACAGAACTTTCATGGATCTTAAAAATGTACTTTTTATAACCAGGCTGCAGTATGTGACTCAACAGGTGCTTTCTGAAACTTTCCATAGAATCACATAAAAGCTCAGCTGAAGCTCCAGGAAGTATCTGGTGACTTCCATGAAAAGGATCAGAAAGTATCTGTGAAGGTTCCTTAAAGAATCTGCAGACATGACTACTTTTATGAAAACAATGCAGGACATGTGAATCAGTTTGAACATTTCTAACTTTACTCATGTCTTAAAAGTTAATAAACTGACAAACGGTGACTATTTTAGACAAATCCTTACTATTTAGTTTTTACAGTGCAGAACACAACTAATAAGCAAAGTTTTCTGATTTTAGTTTTTTTTTTTTTTGTAATTTGGTTCTAAGCTCCAACCCACCTCTGCAGCTGCTCTGCTCCCTTTTAACTCTCCCAGAAAAGCTCTTCAGAGAACTCTGAGCTCTTTGGAAAACACTTTGCTTCATGTCCTCAGAGAAAACAAAGCATTAAGAGAAAATTTATTATTGCAGAACCATTTGAATGCTCACTAATAGCATAAATCTCAGAAGTATGGTGTCCAAGATGACGGCATAGTGCGTAATCATTGACATACCTCACTTGTTTTAGACATCTTGGCCAATTTCCCGTGGACTCCCTCAGAACGTTGTTGATTCAATTGCTGACTTATGTCCCCTTGGAGTTTGTAAAGATCTCTTTCTAAAACTCTGACCCTGTACACGAGGATAAGGCTAAGACAAAACATGATCGCCGTTAGTGAGAATAAAGCGTTATAGAGCATAATAAGACCTGCTGACTGGATGTTCCTCCAGCTACTCAAAGGGGTGAGGTCGCACATCAGTGCACGCCGGAAACCTGCAGTTTCAAAATGAGTTTCTAAATGAGGAACTGTCCTCTTAGAGATGGAACTCATTTAAACACTGGTGAAATTACAGCGTGTTTTGAAACTCTCAGACAACATAAAAAGCCACATTTTAATAAAGACAAAGCCCTCGCTTGCACAGCATCATTTATCCTTGTCAGCGCTCATGCCAGCTCCGGCTGATGTGAAAAGGGAGGTTTGAAGCCTTTAAATGAACACCGCCGGCTGCACGAACACAAAAGACGAGGGAGGCGCGCTTAGGCAGAAAATGAAAACATTTTAATCCATCAATCAACTCCATTTACAAAAGTATATTCCATTTATATATACATTATGTACAGGCGTGTATTAACAACTTGTTACTCTACATGGATTCAGTCATAAGGCAACTAATCAAAAGCACTTTGGAAACATATCACCGGTATTCTGCAAGGAGGCTGTAGTGCAAATGTGTGCAAAAAAAAAAGAAAGAACATTTTTATATATATAGATCTATATATAGATCTATATATATATATACATACACACACATACATATATGTATATAGTGCTGCTGCTCTTTGAATACCTTCCTCCTTCTTTGCACCATGTGGAGTTTTCAACCCAACTCTTCATGACTAATAGTAAAAGGCTTAAATAATAAAAAGAGGAACCAAATCACGAAATCACAAAAACAGTCCCTCATTTAAAGTACCCTTTTTTTTTTTTTTTTTTTTACATTACTACATTACAAACACAAACTTTAAAGCTTTTTTTTGATGGGTCTACACAAATTAGCTGTGAAATGGAGGAAAAATAAAAGATATTCAATTTTCTACAAAAATAAAATGCATATTTGCATTCAGTCCTTCCTTCTGTGATACCTTTAATTAAAATCCAGTGCAACTAAATGTCTTTATAACAACTTTGACTGGCAAACAAAGTTCAGCTGTGGTTAATTTGATCTCAGCTGTAATCTGAAGGCCTCAGAGGGAGTAAAATAACAGAGGAGCAACAGGAAGAACAGACGGGTCTCGAATCAAATTGAAGTAGGGTTAGGTTATAAAACAATATCCAACACTTTAAACATTTCAATACATCATCTGCAAACAGAGAGTATGGGCCAACAACAAACCCACCATGGTGTGGATGTTTATCTAGAACGGGGTCTGCAGCCTGCGGCTCTGTAGCCAGTGGCTCTTTGGTCCTCTTATAATGGCTTTTAATCGTGGCTAATAATAATAATAGAGAACCAAACAGTTTTTTTTTTGAGTACACTAAAAGAATAAGTGCCAGTTTTAGAAGCTTTAAGTACAACATCATTGAATTTCCACAACAGCCTGATATCAGAGGAAACCAATAATATGGTTTAAGATATTTTTTTACATTACCTTTCAATCTATGTGCTTTAATTTTAAATAATTTTCCATAGATAAACATCCAGAAAATCCATGTTTCCTTTTTTTCTGCAACAGATTGATGTTTTCTTTATTTTAAAACCTAAAAATACAAATGAAACATCAGTTCTTAGAACTGGAAACACATTTAATAGCAGATATTTATTTAAAAAGGAATTGTCTTTTATCAAAACGTCATGTGATATCTGCAGCTACTGTATAATCAGTTCTTCAGCTGCATTCAGGCTAAAATGGCCCTTTGGATTTTGAAGTATTCAGACCTTTGATTTAAACTAATGAAGAGCACAGGAAGGCACAATAGGTTCATGATAACTCTGGAGGAGCTGCAGAGGTGCGAATCATAGGAGGAAGAATCTTGCCAAGATTAAACTTCAAATCTAGATTCAAACCTTAAACACTATGAAAAAAAAAATCAAACAACCTAAACGTACCATTTAAAGGTAAAACCCCGCATTGGCAGCGTTATACTGTGGAGATGCCATTTTTGTTCCAGCTGGGACAGTTAAAAATCATACATCTAATTTCCCTTTAGGATCAATTAAGTATTTTTGAATTATTATTGAATGTATTTGAAATAAATTGGTTAGAGTTGATTAGAAGATGGATAAATCTAAATACAGGGCGATCCTGCAGGAAAAACTGGTAAAGGGTAACAAAAGACTTGAGACGAGGGCAGAAGTTTTACTTTTTAGCAGGAAAACTGCTAAACTAAAGCCAGGACTCCAGGAATGGGTCAGAGATAATATATATCCACAGTCCAGTCAAAGGACGGACCTAAATAAAGCCAAGAAACCGTGGCAATGCTTGAAAACTGATAGTCTGAGATGTCTTTTTGTTTCTTTTATTTGCAAAGACAAATGAGTCAAACCCTTAAACTAAGTGGGGTCAGCTAATAGAAACATAACCAAAGCCAATTTTCAGTTTTTTTTATTTGTAAAACAAATATTCAACTAACAATTTTCCTTCCATATCAAAATATTGGAACACTTAATTTGGGTCGATAATCTAAAATATATTGATGTTTAAGGTGATAAAATGAGAAAAGGTTTGACAGGACATGACCCCTTAATATTGCTTCTAGGCACAGCTGTGTTTTCTGTAATTTAACAGCACTTAAAAGTATGTAATTACTAAGTACCTGTCAGCACACAATCCTTCCTTGTTATAAGAGATTGCTGCAGATAAAGGTTGGCTATAAATAAAAGGATGAGGATATTTGGTTCCAAAAGGCCGATCTCTTCTGCACAGAATCACACGGAAGGGAAGCACTGAAGTCTTTAGAGTCTATTTGAAGCAGACATCTGGAAGTGAACAACAGTCAGTAAGGCACTCCGAGTGTCCTCTACACATTGGCCTTGAGCTGAACCCTGCAATCCCTCAGACAGGATGAAAAGCGTCTGCAGTTAACCGTTCTGTCCAGCAGATGGAGCCTCTCCAAGCCTCACACTGCCCAGGAAGGTGGTGTGGTTGGTCATGTTTATGAGTGTGTACTCGTGGGCTATGCGTATGGAGATCTTCTGGCCCGAGCGCAGCTGGCTCACCCCGGCTGTGTAGCAGGTGTTGAACTTGCGCTGGCCCGTCTCGATGCTGCATGTGCAGCGTAAGAATGGGCTGGAGTCGACCATTACGTCATAGCTGGCGATGTCAGTGAAGTTGAGGTAGTATACCTGGTGGAGGGGGTGCGAGACAAACAAAAACACAAACACTGAGAGGGATAATCGAAACAAGTGCTGCATGAACATTTAGGGGTTTCCTGAAAGCCTAAACAGCTGCAGCAGCAGAGGCAAACTGAGCTACAGAAGGGGAAAATAATGACTCACGGGAAGGACATTAAGCATGACATCTATCAAGATCAAATAACATTTTCTACTGTCATTTCAAAGGAGTTACGTCAAGGACCGTACTCACTTCTACCTGACTATATATGAAGTAGACACCGTCGAGCAGCACCACCAGCTCTCCCGTGCGAGGGTTCATCCTGAACACGTCTTTATTGATGGACACCATCTTCCAGTTCCTGAGGACGCCTTGAGACAAATCTAAACATGTCACAACAAACACAGGGCGAGACAAACGGTCAAGATAAACAGCTCATGGCTGCGTTTTAACGAAAAACAGATCTTGGCACTGACAAGAATATAAACCTGCTTAATGATGCTTGTTCTCCGTCTCAGGAGCAAGACTGAGTTAGCATGCAAAGCTTTAGGTGGCATGGCTGGTGTTTAATCCAGGGTTACATGTGCTAACATGAAACAGTGTGTTACTGATCAAATATTCCACCTGCTGCTAAATATAAGCTCCATTTAACTGCATTTAGCAGGGTTCCTACAGCATAAGGCAAGTTCAATTCAAGACTTTTTAATGCCACTTGAAATAAAAATTAAAGATCAAATTCACAAGAAACACAAGAAAAACCCACTTGCGACAACTTAACCCAAAGGTTTATTTTAAAATAAACTACTGCGCTAATGTTTTAAATTTTGAAAAGCTTCCCATACAGGAAGAAAGCTAAAAACACACAAATGACAGATATATTTTAACAATTATTTAATTGAATTCACAAACTTTGTTTTAGCAGGGAACAAAACAAATCAGTTTTAAAGCCACAACATAACCAGTGCTAAGTCTTTTTTGCAGCTATTTTTCTTTGTATCGTTTTCTTAGTACGTTTGATTTGGTGATAAGTGGAGGCGTTGCAGAGACAAGGGTGGAACTAAACTGAGAAATACCGGCTGTTTCTCGGTAAATCGATTTTGACGCTTTGTGTTTCGTGCTTCGCATGCGACTCCACTGCCTTAATTCCCATCGTTCCGAGCTTGAATGACTTCTTGCACAAAATCCACTGTTCCTAATGTATGTTCCCTGGTTTTAGCCATGGAGAAAACTCTTGGCTGGATAACCAATTTTCGTTACATTTACACTTGCTTACATTTACAACGCTTTTATTGGTTCCGCTATCGGGACGGAACCAATAACAGCGAGCCGTTATTTTTTTTTTTTAATTAAAAAAAAATTCAAATTTTAATGTTTTATTTAGATTACAAACATAAATCGTAATAAAAATGACCCTATATTGGATGTTTTAAAAATTAAGACCTACAAAAGACTGATTTAAGACATTTTAATACCAATTAAGGCCTTAGTTTTATTTTGAAGAATTCAATGCCTTTTAAGACTTTTTAGGGACCCGCTGGAACCCTGATTTAAGTATCAATTCTTCTGTAGGAGACGGCATTTGACCGCTCCAATCCATCTTTAAGGAAATTTCTCCTCTGCTGTAGTCTTATTGTGACCTCACAGTTTTTCTGTCGTACCAATTCTGGCTATATCATTAAAGTTTTTATTTGCTAATTAACTTTGGACAAACTTTATGCTTGGGCTCCTCATCTCCAACGTTCTAACAGAGGCCTTTCTAGTTTCGCCAAAACTGCTACCGGTAATAGATTTAATTTCCAGTCAACCCCAGATCATGATGCTGCCTTCACCATGTTTAACTTTTGGTATAAGGTTAATTTGGAGATTAAATTGTTGCCTGAAAGTCCACTTTGTCTTATTTCAGACATGTTCGACACGGTTTCGGAGTTTTTAGTTAAACTTGCAGGTTTCTTTAGAGGAAAAAAAGGCAGCTGTCATAAATTCTCCTTTTTAGTCCTGATTTACAGAACATCCATAGCATTGTTCTTGGACGGACTGCTTAGTGGAAATGTAGTCCATCTCTTGGCAGCGTCTTTCACTAGTTTCTGTTTTGATTTAATTCGTTTTGGAGATATTTTGAGCTTTTATACTCTTACCATTCCCCCTTTTTCTTTCCTCCAATAACCCAAGATTTTCTTCGCTGTGAGCTCTTTGCACTCTTCTCCTGACTGATATCTTTGTACATTATATTAGGTTATAGATGTGGACTATTGTGCAACAGTATATATTTTCTTGTGCCATTTTTCCTTCCAGCAGATCGTTTTGTTTTTGCATTTTTAAATAAACACAATTTTCTCTTGCATCACACAAACTTAAAATTTTAACAGCGACTTGGAAACTTTTGAGAGCCACTGTATTTCCATGTATAGCATCTTCAGATGTGGCGTCCTGCATCTCTTGAGCGAACCATCAAAGGCATGCCAACAATCTAAAGAAATGTCATTTGTTTTCTTGTAATTCCGATGTTTGGCAGACCCGCCTGTTGGTATAACTCCAAAATTGTGTGTTTGACAAACAGCACTGACAGGGATAATTTGTGCTTATTGCTTTGTGTCAAACATATCCCTGAATGAGCATGAGCAAGGCACCCACCTTCCCTCACTTGGATTGTTGTTTCTTGTCCTTGTAAGTGAACCACTGCCGGCTGGAAAACAAAGATCCCAGGTGAATTATTTGCAAAGGGGTCAGCTAGCCCTTCACCGACAATTATATGAAGAATATAATTCAATTCAAAGGAGGGAGGCGGCGTGCTCTTACCTGGAATCTCTTTGACTTATCAGGAACTCCTGCACCAATAAAAGACAGACATGATTAAAAAAAATCCTGCAGTTCAATGCTGGAAAGAAACAAAAGGAGGAACTTTGATTAAACAAAACAAACACTGACATAGTTTAAAGATAAATCACTGCTATTCTGCACAATGTTTGACAACCTGAATCAGACAGCCTCACTGTGGAGGCAATGAGTTAATCAAATTTGACAACTTGAGCCCCCTTTTAGTGTGGGAAAGTGGCTATGTTCTGGAGGAACCCTGTAATCTAGGTGGAAAATCTCTCTTCTCGGTTCATCTTGGCGAGTCTTATACCTGCCGGACCTTGAGCGCCTGGTGGTCCCTGCGGCCCTGGGGGCCCAGGAGGTCCTGCAGGCCCCACAACGTTGCTTCCTGGAATACCCGGGATCCCTGGGATGCCCGGTGGACCCTGTGGCCCTGGTGGCCCCGGGGGACCTGGGGGTCCTGGCATAGGCCTTTTCCTCCCTGAGAAAAATAAAAGTCAGTCAAATATAGTCAGAAATAAAACACACTAATAACTTGCATGACCTTAAAGTGTGTAATAATAGAAAGAAAGATGAGAGCAGAAAACATTTCCTGTTAGAAAGAACTATCACTGAAATAGCAGCGCAACACAGTCTGGTGAAAGAACGGTTACACTGGAAAAAATTTAAATCTATATTTTAATTTTTTTCTTAAAATGACTGCATTTGATCTTGAATTGAGGTAAGTGAGATATTTTGTGAATTAAAAAAGACAATTTAGATTTAAAATAAAAAAAAACAATTGCATTGTCTTATTTCAAGCGCATATTATCTAATTATCTGATTTTAAGAGTGAAAATACTGTTTTCATTGGCAAATCATCCTATTTAATTCTCAGATTAAGGGTCAATAAACTTAATTTAAGAAATGTTGACTTATTTCTAGAATTTTTTTCCAGTGTAGAACCTCAAACCCTACCGTATTTATATGTAATATTACAGACCAACACAAAGCAAGTTAGAAGCCAGAGAAAAATGACACACTGTTTTCAAAATTATTAATAAAATAAGAAACTAAACCATTTTAAAAAGTGACAAGTTTAAAAATCTACTCCAGAATATGTGGGAAAAAAACCTGAAACAAAATCAGTTTACATATTTTAGCACAGATATTCATAATATTTAGTTCTGGACATGTTTAAATGTAAAACTTATCTAGACTTTGTTTTTAGTCGTGTCCATTCTTCAATTACCCCTCATCGGCTTTTTTTTAGCCTTTGGAGTCTCTTTGTTTCATTGCAGGGATGAACAGATGTGAGTGAAGGTTTGTAAAGGTTAAGTTTTGGTTTTATTTAATCAGAGCATCTTGTTCCACATGTCTATCTTTTCTCAAGACTTTTTTTTTTTAAAAAACAATTGCATTTATATTGTTACTCTTCCTTGAAGGCCGGCTTTGTAATTTTGTGGCAATCTTGACTGCGGGGTGTTGTAGTTTAGGAGGAAGGCCTCGAATTGGTACATTTGCAATTATTCTATACTCTGTCGATGTTTACGAAGGATAAAGCAGAGCTCATTGAGATGCTCAAAGGTTTGTATGATGAGTTACACCTCAACGTTGCTCGAAACCGCTTTAAGTTTCAATCCCTGAACCGTCTGCTTTGTTCAGTGATCTTTGACCTCTGAGGCCTCGTCAGAATGACTGTATTTGTACTCACTTTAAATCACATATTGGTAGACTATTCATCAATAATGTGAATTTTGGAGAGAACTGGTTGTACTCCATTTTATTAAGAAGTAGGAAACATAGCAGAACAGACCACATTTTTTAGACGTTTTTGTAAAAAAGCTTTCCGAAACAATAAGGGTTTCAACTTTTTATAGGTCTGGGCACTGTACCAGCTGGAAACACATGATATGAATTATCTATAACCAAAATAAAAGCGGGGAAATACCTTTTTTCTTGTCTTTCCGCTTCTCCTTCCCATTTGATTCTGAAAGAAAGAAAAACAGCTCGATTATTCACAAAAATGGCATCCCCTGGAACAATTACCGTCTCGGATAATGTCCCCAAAAGGTCCTGCCTCTTTCCGTGCATGTAACCTAAACAGGCTTAAAATACCAGATCCAGACGATGCGCGGCGAAAACTCGCAGGAGTGGAAGGTATGTCAGGCTGCGGTATGTCGTGGTGCAGTAATTTGTAAGTGCGGTTTCACCTCCTCTGTATGAACAAGTGCCTAAAGCATTCGCAGGCAGTGGAACTGGAGAAGATCATTAGAGAGATACTTTATCCTGCCAAAATCCTTTTCTTTGAATCAGGTCCAGATGGAGGATGCAGATGAAAGTGTGTGTACATGTGAGCTTGTGTTTGTTTAAACATGCATTCCCACCCCAATCCCCCCGTGCCCCTGGTTGCTATACTGCGTGAGGCCGTGCATGCTTGGATGCTAACTGGGGCAACTGTGTCACCATTTACAAAAAAAAAAACGTGCACGCTTGCATATATGTTGAGGAATCCTTTCAAAATGCCAGCTTTGCTCGTGTTTACCATGTCATTAGAACTACAAAGGCCATTTAACCTTAAAACCTCACAGTTTGAGTCCCCCATCAAACATATGGGCCAGTATTTCTCCTCTGGCTAAATGACTGGATGCATCCGCGTAGATTTTCTCTTAACGAGCAGCCCTATCTGGAATCTGGTGCCCGTTAGAGGAGCACTGCAGACACACACACACACGTGCACCCAAGGACACACATACATATATACGCACACACATACACACATCTAAGGCTGAGATTACAAAAGCCTTTGTCTGTGCGCTCGGCGCAGAGGAGAGACCTGGGAATGATTAGTGTTTAGAGGCTCAGGATTTTACTGATGTATGTAGAAACTCTCAAAGGTGAGTTTTTTCTTCTAATTTAAACACAATCACTAAATTCCCCCACTGCCGCCCCACCCCAAGTATTCAGTGTCACGCCACAGACGCTGGAATGCCTTGTGATCATGGAGCACTTGTTGCACTCAGACATGAAACATCAAAGATGTTTTTTTTTCTTTATTATTTCCATCAGATTCCGAACAAAAGTTAATTCAGACATATTGCCTACATATTTTTATTTTTTTGGTTTTCCAAGAAACCACTTATTAACATAAATCAGTTTAGATTCATGAAAGCCATCAACACTGCTGATTTTTATTCCTCCCGTTCAGACGTGCATTGAAAGGTGCGAACGGCATTTGTGAGACTGGAGAATTTACAGCGTTTCTCTGTCTGTTTCGAATTGATGCAACCCTCCCAGAGCTCATGTTGTCCTTGCTTGCTATCCAAGTATTAATCAATTCCATTTCACTTAATGTTTTCGCTTTAAAGTCACTGCCAAATGATTGTTAAGTTAGCACAAAGAAGTAAAAAAAAAAAAAAAACTAAAATAATTAATTCCACAGAGAAGCGAGAAGCCATTAACATCCAGTTTTCAGAATCGAGAAGCTTTAAGCCCGACATCAGCCCTTTATTTACACAGTAACCAAAGCCTGTTACTACAGTAACAATTGCTCAACAGTCAGTCAGCAGGTGCACTGTGGTTTACAAAGATGAATGCATCCAGGAAATGGCAAAGGTTAATTTCCCTGCGATTTGTTTTATTGGTAACCAGCAGGTCATTAATATATATATATAGAGAAACCTGCTGAAAACCTTTTTTAGACATTTTAGATAAAAAAAAAAAAAAAAAAAAAAAAAATGTTTTTTTTCTTCATAAAATGCATCAAATTAAAACCTAATGTTTATTTTTAATGGAGTTTGAGTTTCCTAAAGCCCAGCTTAAAGCAACACCAAGGACATGTAACTTGAAAGGTTAAGCCCCTGCTAAATTAAACAGCCTCCCTCTGCGTTTTGGAATCTGATATCAGACAAATTTGAATCCGCAGATTAAGAAGTCATGGAGTTAGTCGTAAAGACGAGGACACTTTGCCTCCTCTAGATTAAATCCTACATCAGAGAAGCAAAAAATATCCTTTATCTGCTTTGCTCAGACTCCCTTAAAAACGGCACTTTGGGTCACATTACGTATTTACAATTACAGGGGTGACTTATTGAGAAGACCAACCCTCACGGAGCAACAATATATAGCAAGCACTCTAAATTAAACTGACAATCATTTAATCTCAGATTAAGCTCCAGTTTAGATCAGCAGTTACACAGTGGTAACTGGTGTTACGATAATAAATAGGCAAAATCTTGGAATTCAGTCTTTTTCTATTGGATTCAAAACTATTACATTATGTCTATCAAATACCTTTTATGTTGTATTATAGTCGTAACTAAGTTTGTTAAAGGCCAGAAAATCTTAAAGCTATATCCTGGATTAAACATGAGTTTTAAAAGTTTACATGTTGGCCTAGGGCTGAAAGATAAATCAATT
Organism: Cyprinodon variegatus; assembly: GCF_000732505.1. Classification (NCBI taxonomy): domain Eukaryota; kingdom Metazoa; phylum Chordata; class Actinopteri; order Cyprinodontiformes; family Cyprinodontidae; genus Cyprinodon; species Cyprinodon variegatus. Next base: position 384,324 of record NW_015150878.1, on the reverse strand, counting down.
TTATCCATCTATGAATTTTACCCCACCCCCAATAATCCACTCCTTGGGCTTCCATAGCTCAGAATTACATCACTTCCTGATGTGTACTAATAAAGGATAAACTGGCTCACTGTGTAAAACCAGTAGCTACAGATATTTTGTTTTATATTTTTATTTCTTGTGGGGAAACATGATAGTTTTAAATCACGTTACTCTTTAAAATAAGCTCACCTCCAAAAGTGGATTGAAATAAAAGCTAGCTTTTAAAAGTAACTTATGACTTTTGTTCATTCTTTATGATGAAACTTAAAGAAAAAAAAGAATAAAGAAAATAAAAAAGTAGATTAATCAGACTTTTTAATGAAAACATTTTAGATTAGATTTCTAATCCATATCGCTCAGCCCTAGATAGGCGCATAAGCAGAGTTTAAAATATAGAAAACATGTTTTAGCATAAGTAGAGTAAATAGTTAATAATAAACTTGCTTACTGCAAAAACCAGTCAGCAAGAAAATGAGGCCAAAATGTTGAGGCCATGCATGCTTTTCAGACAGGAACAAACCCTGGTGTGTTTTGATAAAGTTTTATCCATAAATAAAAATTGAAATATACGGAAGAGGATTAGGGCCAGTGGAAAAAAAAAAAAGTTAACTGATTTTTAAATTTTATTTCAGTTTAGTATGGGAAAAAAAGTCAGAATTCTGACTTTAATCTCAGAATTCTGACTTTATTCTCAGAATTCTGACTTTAATGTCAGAATTCTGACTGAATTCTGACAATAAAAAAAGTCAGAATTCTGACTTTTTTCCATGTTAAACTGAAATAAAATATAAAAATCAGTTACCTTTTTTTTTTTTCAGTGGCCCTAATCCTCTTCCGTAGAAATATGCTGATTATTAATGGTTGAATTATGTATGGATCTCTACCTAAGGAAACAAAAGCTTGTTTAAACTGCCAACAATTTCCTTTCAATTTCAAAAAGTTTCCGATTTAACATCCATTTCCCAAAACTCTACTTAAAATATGAGGGAAGTTTATTTTTTTCCTATTTGCAAAGTTAATCCAAACAATAGAAAAAGATATTTGGAACTGATGGCTTCAATTCATCTTGCTGGCCAGAAGCAAGTCGTCAATATTTCATCCACAAGTGAAAAAATGACAAAATAGAAAACTCAGCATCCGATTACAGCTTCTCTATAAGGGTGTGGATGAATAAAAAAAAAAGAAAAAGTAAAAGGAAGGAAAAACAAAACAGCTCCCACCTGTGTCTGGATCTCTGCCGGGACTCCTTTTTCCCCGTCGAGTCCTCCCTCTGCTGTCTTTTGTTGCGTGGATGTCGCCTTTTCTGAAGGCAGACCTCTCCTAAAGGGTGACACAAAGAGGGAAAGGAAAATTTCAAGCACAGAAAGTTACACAAAACTCGATCGTGCCACAAGCGTTGAACAAAAGGGCCCTGAACCGAACAGCTGTGGATATCAATAGCGTGTGCCACCTGAGACAAATACTCAGAAGTAAACAGAAAATACAGGAAAAGCAATCCAGAGTTTCTTTGTTAGGGAAACACATGTTGCGAGTATTGGTTCTTTTCTTGGCAAATAATGTTTGCACAGAAACAACTCGAGGCATTTAAAACGACGCGAGCCAGGACATTCACTTGTGGCTAAGTCATTGTCTATCCCAACAGGGGCAGTAATTTATCCCGTAACCCGAGTCATTTCTGTCTGCGTCTGGGATCGTCACCTGGCCACGGCTGCTCTAAAATTCACCTTTTTACACAAAAGGGACATAAGGTGCAGCTAACTTGAGAGCAGTAGCTATTCATGGGGCACCTGGTCCCAGCCCTGTTCACTGGTGACATGAATGAGCAAAGAAAGAAAAAACAAAAGTCAAAGAAACAGATCTGATGCAGCGGGTTTAAGATCCATAAATTCAACTCTCCACAGCTGTGTTGTTACATGACCTACATCCTGGTGTACTGACCTGACCCTGGCTCACTCAGCCTGGAGTTTCAAAGCGATTAAAAACTGATTCCCCTGAAACCCGACGCTAAAAACACTTCCTTTCATCGTGTCCACCGTATTTCTTTTTCCACTCATGCTAAAAGTAAACCAAATAAAAGGTAATAGTGCACACCATTAAGCCTTCTATTTATTGACCACATAAAGAGCTTGACCTTTGCAAGGTAACCATTTCCAAAAGGGCAGGTACATCTAGATCCAGAGGAAACACTGCAAACAAAGTTAACTTTGACCTTTAAATCCATCTTTCCTAGTTAAAGAAAACAGCATCACATGTAATCTCATGTTTACATTAATAATGAACGATAATGAATAATTGTAATTTCCCTCTGGGATTATAATGTCTAAGTATGTCTGATTTTGATTGAATTCCAAAATGATAAATCGATAAAAAGCTGGGCATAATCTCAATCTTAAAATCTCATTCTTAAAATAAACATTTGCAGCTTTCAGGTTATTATTTACCAGCTCCGCTAATCTAGGGTAGAGCTAAACCAATTCAGCTTATCTGATCCAAATGCAGTTTGAAAGTTCAGATATAGTTTATTTAACTAATTTAATTTTAAGGCTGGGCAATTTATTAGAAAATTACTGTTAACATGGGGAGTGGTGGCCTAATGGTTGTGAGTTCAAAACCTCTCAAAAACTCTCACAGACTGCCACTCTGTCTCTATGAGCAAGACTGTGATTGCTCCCCGGTTGCTACACGATGGAAGCCCACTGCTCCCCAAGGGGATGGGTTAAATGCAGAGGTAAATTTCTCCAATATGAGATCAATTAAGTTCAATTATTATTAAAAAAATATTACAAAAGGAGGGTTTTAAAGTCTAAAGGAGATCTATAAACAGTGGAATTGCTGAATAAAGGTTGATAATCATAGCCTTCTTTTAATGTCACAGAGATCTCCAAAACTTTAAAACCATAGCCAAAATGGACTAAAAGAGAAAATGAAATATTAGCCAATATACCAGCAGGCCGGCTAAATGTACATGATGCTGATATTTAACTTTTTTGCCTATTTAGAAACTGATTTTCAATGTTTTCTCAACTGTTTTATGTCTATTCTCCAAATAGGCCAATTAACCTATATTCTAGATGACGTAGCTTCAAAAGAGAGTTTGCTCACTTGGATTGTACTCAGAAGCATCAGACTATGAGGAAAAGGTAAGCAAAGCATGAAACGTCTTTGCAGATCTTCATCAATAAAATATTTTATAGTCTAAACACAGTTTTATAAGCTGGATGCCTTTTCCTTTCATCTCATGACCTCACTCTATGCTACGTGTTAGTCTTTACCACTCAGAATCCAAATAAAACACACTGAAGATAGTTTTAAAATGAAGAAATGTGAAAACGTTCAAGAGGTTTAATCAGGAAGTGCCAATGACATGATATTGCCCCCTACTGGTACGCTGTGAACTCCCAGTGCCTCTCTGTGTGGTTTAAAACCAAAACCACTGACAGACCATAAGAAGACAGACACAATAAGTTATGTTTCCAGTTTTCTATACCTCTTCTCAGATGTGGGATTCCTCCCCAATGCCCTGCCTGAAGCGAGTGATGAGCTGAATTATGTCGAACACCCCCCCCCCCCAATCCTACAGCTGGTTTAGAGTGTAGTTAACATCTACGCTCCTGACCAACTGCCAGACATGTCTGACCTTACAAGGCCCGGGACATCCAGCACTGACGGACTGAAGCGAGTTGGAACAGTTTACCGACTCCCAGCCGCTCCAGATGTTTGTGGGAGCAGAAACGTTCGCTGTTCATTTGGTGTGCAGGTGCTCCACATCTCCTCTCCAGCTGCTGGCGTGGAAAAGAACAAGGGGGTTGGGTATTAAAATATTCTTGGTGTGTATGTTCAGCCATATGGCTTACACTTTCGTCTGTTCTGACAGCCAAACACGATCTTGAAGCCAATTTCTGGCCTGAGATTAAGGCCCGGCACAACGACCAAAGACAAACAAGCAGTCTGCAAAGCTACTACTAAACTTGTGCAGCTGACAGATGAAGGTGAGGGGGGGGGGGAAGGTTTAATTTTAAACAAAAAAAAAAAAACTCCCATTAAAGTACCATGCGGAATGGTTTCACAGTTTTGCCTGCTTGGTTTCACATCATTACAACATTTGCAGCCCTCATCGTCTTCAAAGGAACGGGGAGTTACAGTAAATCAGGATGACAACGTGTTGGTATGTATGCCAAGTGCCAACTATTGAGTAAACCATTTTTATTCTACACAAAGGGAAAATGCAATTAATTAGAGGGCTTTCAAGTCTTCAAAGTAGGGGGAGGGGGGGTGGGGTTTGCTGTAGCGAGCTGTGGATGCGATTCCCTGTTGCTTCGTGAGGATATGACTAAAATTCAGTCACCCCAGGCTGTGTAATTTTGCTATTACAGGATTGCTTTGTTTGCTTTTATTAACACCACTCCCAACTGCTTGTCTGCTTTTAACATCAGATTGTCTCCACATTTATGGTGACTAAAGAAAACAAGTAGAGTCTTCTTTACATATTTCTCCACAAAATATCCATCCTGGTTGCAGCACAAAAGGATGAAACCCAATAGTCCTCAAGAATGCAAGGTTACACAGTTGAGGAGGTGAAACCGAGGGCTGATGGCTGATGTTGCATGTCGGGTGCCCATCACCGCTGTGCAGGCATTACTAACCGCACCGGCATGCATCCTCCTGAGAACTGACTGCTCTTGATACTCCTGTGATTCGAGTGCTCAAATTCGACGATGACAGTGTGTTTTCTTTTATAACATCACGCACACACGCACACAAAAAAAGGGTGTCTCAACCGCCTCTCTCAGGGCGGCCATGTGTTTCGAACCATAACCCCAGTTATCCAATAACAGCGTCCGTAGAGTATGGAGTTCAACCTGAGGGAAATGTAGCCTGTCAGCAGCCAATCATCCGTCTGATTGTTGCAACACTCGCTGGCGGAGAGTTAACACGCTTCAATGCATCGAGAATTTATTATTTCGGTTGATGTTTGCGATGACTCTGGGCGCAATCTGTCTGCGCCATCTGCCTGTCAGGACGATTCAGGCTTTATGAATTTGTAGTCTCATATCATGGATGTTTTAACCTCCAATTGTGCTTTTAGGACTGAGCTAATTTCTCTCTGGTATGACATCCGAGTCCGCAATCATGATACTTGCTGTTTTAACGATCGGGCACGGATCACAATCAAAGAGAGTCACAGCCCACCCGGGTGCCTTGCAGTTTGCACGCTGGTGAAGACTTCTGAGTTTGATTCCCATCAAACTAGCTTTTTTTTTTAATAGCCATTTACCAGACTCCAGATGTTTCAGCATGTGCTCTCTTTGAGACTTTGAAGGCACAGATCAGAGCACAGAATTATTTCATATAATAGAAGCCCTGAGAAGAAAACATTGACTGTGTTAACACGATCAAATAATCCTTAGATCATATTTTAATACATTTCTCTCGCTGATGTCAGGTGGATAAAGGTGCTACGTGCTCAACCCCCACAACTCACTGCCATCATGCATTTTAAAAGTTATACACACATGGAAGGAGGTTGTTTTATTTTTTACTGTTGGGAACTGAGCAGATCTGTAAGACAGCTGGGATTTACTGCCTTGCTCAAGGGCATCCCCAACTGTGCGGTGGAGGTGAGGAGCGTTTAGCTCACTTCCCAGACCTGGATAATAAGGAGGGCTCATCTGCTCGGCTTAAGAGATCAACTGGAAGGATTTGGTAAAACTGTGAAGTTTTTAAGTGGTTCTTAAGTTTTACCTGCTCTCTCCGGAAATGGATGCTTAATTTTACGGCCGTTTATAAGAAATGCTCTAAAAGGTCCGAGTTCTTTCATTCCCGTAACCATCTGTTAGAGAGAAATACTATCTACTGACAAGGAAAGCAGGGAAAAAAAAGCTTCAAATAGATTTTTATTTCAGCTAATTCTACTGGATAGGATTTGCATTTATCATCATCATTAGTTCCATTTGTGCTTATACAACCCAGATTTTTTTCTGGAAGACCCATTACTGGCTGCTTTCTTCAGATCAGATGTGCATCTGCTGATTTCCTCTCCAAACCGACAGACTTACAACAAACAGAGGGCCTCAAAGCATCTACTCTAAGAGCAGGCAACAGGTTACGGCTGACGATGAGCAAATGGGCAATAAAGAGTAAATCACTGCTTTTATAAACATGGCTTCAGTTTAAAGAAATGCCCTTCTATTGATTTTAAGCCCTGCAGTGCTATTTCTTCCTTTTTTCATCATCCAAACCATTTCCCCCTTCTTAAGATTTAAGCAACTATTCTGGCTACGGGTCATTTTGGCCATTGGCCGGTTCATTCCCACATGTTGCCTTATTTTCTTCTCTTTCTCACACTTTTTAATAATGAACTTAAACTTTTGCATGTCAAATGAATTCTATTACTACATATGCATTTTATTACATTTATAGGAAAATTAAAGAAAAAAAATCAATAACTTAAACAAAATATTGCTCAATATTTCCTCATTTGGGACGTTATGAACTCTGATCAAACCAAACAACAGTCGGTTCGTTTCAGGGGTGACAATAGGCAGAGATTCTACTTAAAGTACCTGAAATCACTAGAAAAGTGGAAAGGAAATGTCCTCAATGGAGGTACTACTTTGCTTCAAACCTTACATTAGAGAAAACTACTTTACCAACGTTTTTAATAATGAAAGTACCATTTCATTTGATTAGTTTAGTATTTTTTTTTTAGAAATTATGGAGAATTATGGAAGAAAACTGCTGGTGCTCATCTCTAGCTCTCTTTGGACAGCTGGGAAGGATATACCTAGGAAGGCAAAGCAAAACTAACAACCTTTCATGCATAATAATATATTTCTATATTGATTTATAATTCATGCCTAGTTATATGAAAGTAAAGTATTAATCTGAACGCCTTCTCCTTCTGTCTCCTCATTTCATCTCTGTCTGCACAAACAGAAAGGTCATCAGTGCCAGACAGAAAGCGGAACGTCAGAAAGAATTAAAAACTAAAAGAAAAAAGACATTTTCAGGGAATATACAAATGAATCAAATGATAGGTGACGACTGATTTAATCACCACAATCAATTAACATACCTGACCCAAAGAAAAAGAAAATACCAGTTAATCTTAGGAGAGAAGTACAAAATAGTTCATTTGCAAGAGTGAAAATCTTTAAATAGGACAAATACAACCCATTTCACTTTAATCTGTTTAAGTGTAAAAGTATTGTTTCAAGTAGAGATGAACCGATATCTGGATCGGATATCGGCACCGATATTGACTAATTAGCTTAACTGAATATCGATGACTTGATATCGGAGCTCCAATCCATTGCACTTCACTTATAACTGTTATTTCTTAATTTGCTGCCCATTTTTAATAAATAATATGAAGTATTTTTTTTATATAAAGTGGTTTTTTGTTACTTTTTTTAAAAATATTTGTGTCCAGGCTAAAGCCTTCACTCACATGACAAGGTTTATGGTTCATTCACACAACAGCTGAATCGGATCGCTATAGGATAGCGCCAATAGGCTCGGCCCGGGTATCGTATCGAATTGGATCGAAAAAAACTGGATTGCTGCATCTTTAATTTCAAGTTATTTGATTTTATTCAAGTAACTGCAAGACAAAAAGAAAATGTCCCCATTTTTTTCCTTTTGGGAACCAGATATTGTTTTCTGCAAAGCAATTAGTCTAAAAATCAATCAGACAGTCACTTTAAATTGCATCCAAATCCGTTTCACCATCACGAGGTAATCCAATAAACATAGCTTTCCTCAAAACAGTTTATACACAAAGAAAAAGGGGATTCAGGGTTCGCAGCTTGGAAAGATTTTAGTACCACTTGTTTCAAGTTGGTCAGATGGGAGGCACGTTTGGATTGTTCTGCTACTTGTCCGTATACCTGCATGTCACATCAGATCCAAACCCTTCCTGCAGAAAGAGCCTTAGATGAAAACCTGAGTGAAGAAACATTTTTTTTTTTGCAGGCAAAAAAAATGATTCTTCAAAGGAATGGCCTGTAAAAAAAGAAAAAAAAAAACGACTAACAAGTGCGGCATCTGCGCCTCAATGCCACATGCTCCTGTTTCTCCAACTATGTAAACTGTGGGATGTGTAATCAGAGTTGTTTAATGCAGACATCTGGCACGGACAGCATCACAGCGCTGTTAAATATTTACAGCTGGGCCACAGCCTTTCGCCTCATGAAGCATCACCATCTGGGCTGAATACCAGGCCCGTCTCACTTGGCTGCAGCCGGGGAAACCGCCAATATCTAAAATAAGCCAAGAAATGGGGACAGCTAAATAAATAGGCTGACTTTAAGAGATGAGGGAGAGAAATCCCAATACAGGCAATGGATTGCATTAATGTTTCCTACAGAGAAATAAATGTGCGCTCGCTGAAAAACTGAAATTCCTCAGGGTGACTCTGTTGACAGCTCTGCACAACTCAGTGTCCCAGCCAATGTCCCACACTGAGGATCATTTTCTCCTGTGCAAAAAAGCTTACACAACCGCTGACAAATGAGGAGAAGTGAGACAGCATTGCGAAGTTGATAGGTGCAACTTGGCCCTTTTTGTGCTGATCAAATTAGGGCCTGGATGGGGGCATTGGGGTTGGGAGGGGAGGGTCTGTTTGCCAAAGCCACAGACTACACAATAAGTGTTCAATCAAGCCGCTGCCAGAAGGGAAAACACATGTGAGAAGGAGACTGGCTCTGCTCCAAGTACCAAGTGCCCCCCATCTAAGTCCTGATGAATTTACATCAGCCCTTGGGGCTTTGCACCTGCTGGGGATCCAGTCAATGTGCAGTCCACCTGTTCTAACACACTCACTGACCTGCCTGTGTGGCTCCAGCTGGGCAGAACTCAGCATCTACCTGTTTCTCTGTCACCACAGGGAAGAAGTGAAAAAAATTTGAATAATAAATCAATTAAGATGTTTAGATCAATAAGTTTATTACAATATATATCCAAAGGGAGAAGCTTCAGAGATGCAAGAAGGATGGGGTTACCTGATGGGCTGAAATTTGAGAAAATTACAGTTAAATGTTTTCTGAAATACCTGACAGAGGGAACTTTCCTGACAATTCAAGACTGAGCAAACAGACACACAACAGGAGCAATTACTGAAAAGTTTCCTAATTCTCATTGGATGTTTTCTCTTTACCTCTCGGTCCTCCTCAGTGCGCCTGGGCTCCACTTGCGGGTGACCGGGTGGGAGAACCCCCATCGGTTCAGCCAGGTCCACCCCAGAGGTTGTTACTATAGACTCCCTTTTCTGGTGGGTTATTTCCCTTTTCACCTCGGAGCGCAGGTCCAGATAGCAGATCAGGGTGACTGCGTGCAGAGTGAGCGACAGCAGGAATAATCCAAGGAAGACAGCGCTGCCGCTCCGACCCCTACACTTCTTGCCGCACATGCAGGGAGCCCCCCTGGGCATCAGCGTATCGGGGAAGTCCTCCGCGGGTGAAGCGTCATCGCATGCCATTATCGGAGGGAGCGCGGCTCATATGCTCCTTATCTCGGCATAATCAGCTCGTCTGGAGGCGCGTTGTGCCGGGGCTATTCATTTACGCAGAGGCTCATAGGTGCAGCAGCAGCAGGTCGGCTGCAAACTTCCAGGATCTGTAGTAACAATGAGTGCCCCGCCCACCTCGGCTGTGATTGGTCAGGAGCTCGGATTTACCCAGCCGCTCCGGGACAGAGGGTTTAAAAACGGACAGTGGTGGAGCGACACCTAACGGACAGTAGCAGGCACTGCAACACGTGTAGACGGGACCCTGAATGAAAACTAGAGAAAACAAAAGAACACCTGGGTTTAACTAAGCCAGCGGTTCTCCACTTGTTTACCACCTTGGTAAATACAACGTTTTTGTTTGATTTCTACTTTCTTCAACGTTGTCCACCCCCTGAAAGGCAATTGGATTGCAGTATAAGACCCGCAAAAGACAAATATTGATGGACAAAGATATGCTGAAATACAATTATGCATCCACAGCTCGACTGGCAATCCTTGCTTCTTATAAATAAACAAGAAATGCCCATTAAAACAGGAAAATAACATAAAAAAATATATGAATTATGTTCTATGCCTCTTACTGGCATCCAATAAGCAGCGTATAGCAAAATAACAGCATTCCTCTTTCTTTAGAGACTTAAATAATTTATTTTTTTTTAACATTATATTCAATTCCTATTTTTTGAAATTAAATAAACTGGCCTAACTTTAGCAAATTTATGGAAGTAGTAGTGGACCTGAGACACTTTAGGACTTCCATGATTAAAGATAAAAAAAAAAAAAAAAACAGAATAGAAAAAAGGTGACTAAAAGTCAGAACGTTTAGGAGGAAAATCTTAAGGTGTTTTTCACCAAAATCAACCCTAGACTATTTATATTTTATCAATATAGGCATTTAAGCTTCTCTTTTGACCTAAATAAAGGTGGTGCTTGTGCGTTTGAAAGCAAAAAAACAAAGAAAAAATGGGGCAAGAACTAATTTATGTTGATCAAAGGCAAACAGAGCTCAGCATGCATGCCAAGAAGCACCTTGTACTGGTCAGCACACTCGAGTATCTTTTTTCAATTTTTGTTAGTGATGCATACTAAAGTTGACATCTTCTCCAAAAAGTCTGAACACCAAGCTAACCTCTGCTTTGAAATGGGTCAATCTAAAAAATGTGGAAAAAACATCACAAACACTTAACCAATAGCTATTTGATTGTTCTTTAAAGAGACATAGCCACTACAAAAAAATATTAAAAACCTTTGATCCTGATAAAATAAAGGTAAACACCAAGTCTCTACAAGATGCAAAGTTTTTATAGTCCTTTGTCAACCTTTAAATTACAGCTTGTAATAATCACGGGGATTTACTAACATATATTATGTATGGTATTTATTATCATCTATGAAATTAAAGTCTCAATATTTATTATAGGCTTGCCTGAGAAATTGCTATTTCTAATTAAAAGAGGAGTCGGTTCACATTTGTGGAGGTAGAGATATTTTGCTCTACGATTGCGCAGCTGACAAACTAGTCACTATAGAGATCACCATTAGGCCTACATACAGTACAATCCAACACAGACTAAGGAAATACTATTTATGAATTTATCAATATAAACTAGACTCACAACTTTCTTCTGCCCTCAGTCCAATTTTGTTTCAGCCAGAGTGCACAAATCAGGGGGAAGAATCACCTGATAAGGTCACAAGATAGGGGGAGAGCGTTTCTGAGCTCAGACAGGAGCAGAGGGGAATCAGTTTGAGAACAGCCGCTCAGGAAGAGCTCCAGAACACGGACGAGCCGGCCAGCAACGCCGCTCTCTGTGCCTAAGGAACAACAGCAGTAGACTCAATGTGATAACCTGGGTTTCCTCTGACAAAAAACTTTTAACTGCATGATCTGATTGAATTGTCTTCTGTAGAAGGCATTGAAATAACTTGTGTTGTGAATTGGTTCTATATGAAAAAAACTGAAATTAATTAAAATAAATGCACTAAGGGATATTTTAAGAACCCATATAAAAACGAAAGTGGACTACGGTGAAAGAGGAAAAGGTTCTAACAATCTATTATTGATTTGTTCCCCTTAGTTCCAACAAAAACATAGCATCTAGATTAGCCATGATCTAAGTTTAAAATCAAGTATTTGTTTTTCTGTAAGCTGATCGTTAACTGGTCATCTTCACAAACTAACCATAATATTTATTTCTCAGGGACTTTGCACATTACTCACTTTGGTAACATATCTAGGAAAACAACAACTGCAGCTATCTCTACCTTTTAACAAGTCAAAAGGCCCTGTTGGATAATGAGGTCATGTTTGTGAGAAACAACATACTTTTCAGATATAAATATTCACTTCAGGATGCAGAATTTATTATTTTTTTTTTTTTACTATCGGTGCTCCTTCAATATTCTTTTTTGTTTCTTTGACGTACCTAATAAAAAACAATATAGAAATAAAATAAGTATTTTGTTTTCTAATAATTTAAGCAGCTATTCTAATGATATTTTTTTTATTTTGCTCTCAGGACCAATTTAAGTCGGAATCATCATCTGCATACTGCATCCAACCTCTTAGTTTGGAAGAAAAAATAAATCATTAAACTCTGTGGATTTAACAAACATTGAAGGTTTTGAGATATGATTTGTTTTTAGGATGATGGAAGTCTGCTTTGATCTTGGATCCCCTTGGATTAGACACTAGGACCTCATTTCAAACATCTCAATCCATCCCTTTGAGGAGCAATCTATGTGGAAATGTAGGATTCGTTTCTCCGAACGGCATGGGAAGTCATTTTCACACATGCAATAGAGGTCACAGCATGTTTCCTTTAATCCTATCAAAATTGTGAAGGTTTTCATAAACTAGACCTTTACAGCGGTCTGACTCCACCAACATGCATTAAACAACTTGACCAAAAAAAATCCACTTTGCCACTCTGGACGGAAACAAACACAGTGACACTGTAGATTCAGACCAGTCACGGTTGTTTCCACCTGTAATCTGCAGTCCTGCACAATATTAGTGAGCACGTGGGTGGCTGCTGTACAATGTGTGGAACCTTGGGGCCGGAAAATAAATTTCGTGACTCTCTTTCAGTGACGTGAATACGAACAGAGTTGGGTGGTCACTGATGTAATGCGTATTGTTTATGCATGTGTTTTAGGGGACTGGGCATGCTATTTTTCACTAGTGGACTTTGTTTAGAGCTGTGGTTTTTTATGTTTGTGGCAGCTCATGGACTGATGTTCCTCTGTAAATACTGGGTGGTGTTATAGAAAAAAAGGGGCCTTGCATTTCAGGATTGTGTTATTATCATAGAGTGAAAGAGTGCAGCAAATGCTGTAAACAGATTTGGAGGAAAAAAAATGAAATAGGATTTTAAAACGACATTACCACATTTTACTGTCAGGCTGTATGAAGAGCCCTGGAGGAGAGACGGTGTCACAATGAGGTCAGAGGCACAATCAAATGCACTGAGCATGTGTCACTCAGCTGGGTGAAGGGAGTGGTGTGACATTTATGTTACCCAAGTGGTGGCTGACAACAATTCCTTTACAAGATTAAATGTGGCTTTGAGGTTCCCATGTTCCCAAAACTCTCAAGCTGAGCCATTTTTTTTTACTGATGCTGAAACTTTGATCTGTTAGAAAAGGAACTAAAGCAATACTTGCACATTGGACTTGTCCTTGAGCTTCACAATGATGAAACCGGCAGGCTAATCAGGCCTGAAACTTGGGCTGCTGATGGATCACCACCTTAGATTAGTTTTTCGGGCATGTGCCACGACACATTTGTCTTTATTTTGGTAGGACAAAACCTGACATTTACGTGCGTTTGACCTACATAGAGGTACGCTCCTTCATAGTAAGAGCTCCAACCGACAGACACTGAAGAATTGCTGGATTTCGCTTCATATTGCAAAGAAGAAAATAATGGAGAGGAATGACTTTTGGAAACCAGAAGGAGGGGATGTCGTCACTGTGAAATGTTTTCACAATATGAGACTTGTTGAAGTGGAAAAAAGGGATTTGAAATTACATATTTATTCTGGTTTATTCTCTTCCATATTTTACTTTCCACAAGCACAAACAGCTTTAATCAAAGGAGAAGACGTTATTCTTGTCAGCTGCCACTGAAGGGCAGCATTGCCAAGCTATAAATCATAATGAATGCATTCCTCTGTCCTGATCAAGTTAGAAAAGCAGCTTTACATTACTTATATAACAAAATCTATTATCATATTTCATTTGTTATGGTTTATAGGCTCTCGGTGGAATATTGATCTGAAATCAAGTCTTCGTGTCTTTCTGTGCAACGAAGTCACCCCTCCCTTTGTGAGTTAAGAAGACAGAGAAAATAAAGTGAGAGAGAAATAAATATTCAAAGTAACCCTTATAGGGTCTGTGGATAAGCCTAAGCGGGTTTTCCATGCTTCTCATTCAAGCAGACGTCACAATGACTGAGAGGCAGAAGATTCAGGGCTGAAAAAGTTAAGGGTGTGCACTTTTTAAAAAAAATATCTCCCATTCCTTGGTGTAGTCAAGTTAATTTTCAGTATATACTCCAATTGTCATTTGAAGAGCTGCATCTCTTTTGTCAGATTGAATTAGTTTGTTTTGGTAAATCAGAGGCTGAGCTGAAGGTCAGAGAAGGCATGGCTGAGCCTGATCTGCTGTCTTGTTACAGACAACACGCCACAACAACATTAAACCCTGTAACAAATGACCGCCACTCCTGCTGTGGTTTCTTGTTGTTTGGTCTTAAAAAGAGCAGAAATAATTCTTAAAATGTACCCAGGGCTTCTATGCAGCGTTCATAAACGCTGAGCCACTCTATCCCCTCTGAGCTTATAACAAGATTTAGAGGCTCTCTGTGCCAGATGATAGAAGTTTTCAGGATGAATAGGTGCTCTTATATACCAGCCGAGGAGAAGTGGCGGACTGCTTAAAGATGATGGCTCCTTGGTCTTACAGAAAAAATGTGGCTCCATGTAATTTCTTCTTTATTCGTACTTGAACTGGCAAAAGAACAAATTTAAACTCAATTCTAAATTTCAGTTAAGGTAGCGCATTTAGACGTAAGTGATTTTTTTTTAGCTGGAAGCACAGTACAAATTCACATTACAGGTACTTCTTTTCACAGTACTCCAATCTATACATATATATCTTCTCAGGCAGAAATTGGCGCCTTGAATCGTGGAGGTGTAACAATGGCTAATTTTTATGCTGTGGATTTTATTTCCTAAATCTCTCCCAAATTGGAGCCGGTCTGCCATTTCCAGTAAGGATTAATTCTCTCAGATTTTAAGTGTCCATCGAAAGAATCCTTTTAAGAATTACTCCTTTATCTCTGCAGCTTTTTCCTTTCTACTTTGCTCTCTTTTCATGCTGCCTGACCAAATTGCACTAAAGAACCTTTGTGAACACAATAGAGTTGTTAAAATATCAGATGGATTTATAAAGTTCAATTTGGCAAACAGGATTATTTCTGCATATTACCTATAAGGAAACTTTTAAAAGTATCATGTTTTAATCTAATTTGTGTTTTATTTAGTTTCTTTTTGAAACAGACTCCTCAGGGGTGATAAGTATCCAGGATGTTTAGTGTCTGTAGAAGATTCAGCTTTCAGACAATATGACCGGATAACCCTCTTCCACATCATTACTGTATTTCTACTTGTTTTGCAGATTATAAACACAATTTTCTAAGGCTCCCTCTCCGTCACTCTTCCATCAGGGTCAGATCTTTCTTCTGGTGACTGATTCAGCTTCCTAAGTGTGACTCTCTGCAGCTTCTGATTAATCCAGTTCTGGATTTTCCGATCTTTAGGATAGCATTTAATATGCAGACTAAGATAAATCTAAACTAAGGTGCTTGTTCATTTTTAGGTTTTTAGGAAGCTTTCTCTTTTCAATTAAGGGTTTTGCAAGTAAGTTATTTAAGGTAGCTGTTATTTCACCACTTTGTAAATATTTGGTTGGTCCATACCAGACTTTTTAAAGCAAGTGCTTGGTTCCAACTATGTGTTATCACCTTCCAGATCTTCAGTTTCTACTTTTTTAGGTCTGTGATTTTCTGTAATTTTTCTCTCATTTGTTCAAAGCCTACTGTTAAGGAAATGACGTAATCATGGGCAGTTCTAGACAGGGGCCAACAGGGGCCAATGCCCCTGTAGATCATGTCCTGGCCCCTGTTATGTCCCCTGTACTGAAGACATAATACATAATAATTAAAGAAGTTCTAATGATGATATGTGCTGAAACAGAAATAGTTACTGATAGATCCTTTGGATCTATATAATTTGTTTTCTTTACAAATTCAGTTTTACTAATTATTTTAAAAACAATAATGTGATAGCTTCAGTGGTATTGAGATAGGATCCCAGTTTTCATCTGCTAAATGTGTTTTTTTAAACTAAATTAAATAAATGCTTTAATTAAGATTTTATTGAAAATGGTAATTTTAACTTCAATTAAGTCAAAAATATGTAAAATTCCTAAATTATGAGTGTATATTGAAATAATAAGAAACATAATTTTAATTAAACCTAATTGAATAGAAATTTCAGCTCATGTAGCTATCTTAATACATTTGAATCCCTTGCCCTGTTTTTTCATTTTATGCTTTTCTGTGCCCCCATAAAAACACACTGGCCCCCTCCTGCATTTTCCTATTGCTTTTGTGCTTTTTTTTATGTGAATCTCTTGTTCTTAAAGTTAAATTTTTTTGCATTTCACTGTAAAGGTCACCTTAGTCAACTGTTGTGAAGCACTAAAATACAAAGAAAT
>NW_015150878.1:361387-367888 GCF_000732505.1 Cyprinodon variegatus | reverse complement strand
GCAAACTTGGAAAGTGGTCAGATGAGACTAAGACTGCACTTATTGGCCATTAACATGTTAACCAAAGACAATTGCAAAGTTCAATGAAATAAAACAACATAACAGCAACAATGACAAGAACATATATCAAAAAATAAAGTTAAAATCTAAAGAATTGGATTCCATAATTATTTTCATAAGAGAAAATCAAACTCGGTTGAATCAAACACCAAAGAGAATTGGGTCTTTAACATTGATCCAAAAGTCTCAACAGTCTCACTGGCCTGTACATGAAAAGGTAAACTGTCATTCAAAATGTCAGAAAAAGCGTTGAGTTCGAGACTTTACAGAGTCGACAGCTTCAAACTTAATGCTATTTTCTGACATTTTGAATTGAAAAAAGCTTCCTGGATGGGAAGCAAAAACGTCTTCGAACTTGGAAACAAAGTACAGCGGACTGCCTTTTATGGAATAACTATGACCTGTATGACTAAGAAATCTTCACCAACACGCTGACTGAAGCGCTTTTAGTGGAGTTAAGATGTTAAGAACATTATGGAGATCTGAAAGGGCCAAACCAATTCAAATTTAAAAACAAGCAACATAATGTTAAAATAAATCCTAAAACAAAATGGAAACCAGTGAAAATAAGCAGAAACCAGTGTTCTTTTTTTCTAATACCTGTTAAAAGACAAGGTATTTAGGACAAATTGTCTGCAAAGCAAAGAGGATTAATCTACTTAAATATCAGAAGAATTTTAATAATCCAACCTAGAAGTAATAACAGCCTGAAACACTTATAAAAATCAATATTTTGGTTGGAAGATATGAGTACACCTTGACAACTTCTCTTAGTTGGATAAATGCTGTTATCTGTTTATTTTGAAAGCTCTCTCTAAAGAAAAATTATCCTCCACCTTAAATTAATTGCTTCATTTAGTAACAACCAGTTCAATCAAGTTGATCAAACACAATGTTTTAAGTTTATAAGTTGAAAACTTAAATTAAGGTGGGCAAACTTAATTCAGTTACAATTGAAGGAGTTATTTTTAAGCTGGAACAGAATTTTCTTTTAGAGTAACAATGCAGTTAATGTAACAAAAGTGATCAAAGTGCAACCTTTTTAAAGGCACTGTGTCACAAAAATGCACACTTTCAAAACCCTTCTCTCCTTTCGTTAAGTGTAAAAAAGAGGGAAAAATATCAAATACATCAACTACTGATTGTAAATGTTAATGTTTATCTTCTCTTAGCTAAGATTGCTGCTGCATGGTTGATGTTTCATTGACTGACACAAAGTGTTTACATGTTTTAATGAAAGTTTGAACGTGCCTGAGAGCAATTCTATTTTGCCAAAACAGTTTAACAGAATATATTAAACAAGGATGTTTTTCTGAAGAGGCTGTCATGTCTTGCCTTGCCTCGAGCTCAGCAGTCTTCCTCTGTGAGTAACCTTCTTTAATGCCCTGCAGCCCCATCATTGGAGACATGATCCTGCTAGTGTACATATTAATGAAAACCAGCAGATCTGGAGGCCGTAACAATTGCTCATATAACACAAAGTGAAGATCTTGTGACACCAAACGCTGAATTGTTTTCGCTGTAAAGACTACATTACTGTGTTGTTACTAAATCTGGGATCATAAACTAAAACCATTTGAATACATTATGTTTTTCAAATGCTAAGTCACCTAAGGTCTTGGGTGATCTGGCGCTAAGAAAAAGAAAGCCATTTGCTAAAACAATTTTATAATTCCTTTTTCAAGATTCATGAATATGTGCTTGTGCAGGCTGATGAATACCATGGAAACTCAAACTGACATGCTTGTGGTTATTGCAACAGGGTTACAGCGCAAAGCCTGCTTCACTGATTTGCAGCTGAATGTGAAAGGACACATTTGGCAAAGCTTTTGCGTCTTTTAAGCAAAGGGAGTTACGTTTCTGGAAAAAAAAAAACCTGAAAGAGACATGTTCTCTTTTATATCAAATTGGCACAATTTCCTTAGATCCTCCGGTTGGGATGTAACCAAAGGGACACAAAGCCATTTAGTAACCTATGTTGTTAGCATGATGCAGAAACCAGGGTTTCTGCACCATGCATATTTCTGAAACATGCATATTTCTTTTCTAAAAGGTTTCTGTTTATCTAGATGTGTGAAACATTATTATGACATAGTTGATAAACGTAACAGAAATACTACAGCAATCTGAATTGTTAAAAGATATAGAAACTTAATAGTTATTTAAGTGGGTGTAAAAGCTTGGCAGCAATGTTAACCAATAATATATATTAAAATAAATTATTAAGTTACTATAATAACTAGATGAATGTAATCAAACAAAAACAATGTTGAAATGTCAGTTTTCCTGAATAACAGTATTTCACAAAAACAACTTTGACCTTATCATCTTTGTGTTTGCAGACATCATTATCAGGTAGAAAACTTTACATAATGTGAAGAGATGTACAAATGAGACTTCTGCTTATTGAACCAGATTTCCAATTTTGTGTGACTTGAAACCTACAAATTTTAGAACCCAAATATAAATTTCCTTCTCAATAACATTTACATGATACATTTTCAAACAAAATGTACTTCCTGGAGTAGTTTTACCACACTATACTTTTTAATTTTTACTTTACTTTTATTCTTAGGAAGATTTCTGACCCCTCTAACCTTTGTGAGTAATTTTATTAGCCAAATATTTAGACCAGATAGACATGTGCATTCATACAATTTATTTTAAAGTGAGACTTCTTGCTTGTACATAAGCATTTTTTTTTTTTTACTGTTATTTCCTGTCTCCTGAGCTCATTGGAACCGTTCTGAGATTAGACGGAAATGGTTGTAGCATTGTTTTCTGGTTTTCACATTTCACCACGAATACCAGCTCTATTCCTAAGAACTTTTTTACAAAATAGTTCAAGTTGATTTAATGGGAGTGAGAATCTGTCAACAAATTAGACCCAATAAAAGAAAAACAGAATGTCATCAGATCCCATATCCACATATAAGCAGACGACCAAATCATTTTTGCAGTATATTGTACATTAATATAACTATTGCAAGTATTGGATTTTATTATTTTTAAAAACGTTTATGTTGCCTGAATTTGTGATTTTGTAAATATGTTTGTCATTTTAGAGTAGATAAAGAAAATAGATTTATATACATTTATTTCCAGCTACATTATTGTGAAATATTAATCGATGTTACTATCAGTTACCCAGTACCTGAGTAGCTTTCTCACCAAGTATTTTTTTTACTCCTTTCTTGAACAATTTCTTTGAGGCTTCTTTTTACATTAATATGTTGAAGTAGTGGTACTCCTATTCAAGTATAAGTTTGGCAACTCTACCCACCTCTTTTCAAGGGGAGTTTGATTCATTCACTGGATTTGGTGTCAGAAGCTCAGAAAATAGGACCCAGAATTTAAGCAGACAGGTTAGAGTGTTTTCAAAGCAGGATCAATGGATATTCTGTATAGGTGGAAACTCAGGTTAGTGACTACGAAACTATGGCGTGAACGATATTCAGCATGTGAGTCACTAACCTGGATATAATTTCAGTCTGAGCAGGAGACATACCGGTATCCAAGTTGGTAAGGAGGCAGAATCCAGGCAACATGTTAAAAATCGACTTTAGCTATAATGTTAAAAAAAACAAAAACAACAACAGTTGTTGTTTATTAAGATTTGTTCAAGAAGCTTGATGATGATCCGTCTCTTTAAAATAAGTTTGTAGTAAGATCATTCCAACCTTCTAAATCTAACACTTAAATTAATCATTAAAGAACCAAAATAGCTAAAGACGAATGCCAATGATGAGGGCATGTAAACTTCTTACAGGACCCACCCAGTCTTATTGTAGAAATTGGTTTTATTGCCACTTGGTAAATGTTGAATTACAATAAATCTGACATTGTTATTCTTTTTAAAAACACTAAAGTCCGAGATGTGGCGCTGAAAAGCCTGTTACGGGATTGATGGAACTGCAGCCATCTTCATCACTTGGGAGTTTTATGTTGTGGCATTTTAGGCATTAAATTGCTCCTTCAACTTCTTCAGCTACAGTTATTGAGACGTAACTGAGACTGTCCTCATGTAGACACTTGAGAACCTTTCCCATAGCATGAAGCCGATGCCAGTAAAGATGTGAAATATGAGCAAGATTCCTGTTTATATGAGCCTTTATATGTGCCAGGATGATTCTTTACAGCCTTTCTGTTCCCTGGATGTTTTCCAGACTGCTTGTTCTGAGGCTCGTGTGAGGCTGTCACCTTCAATAAACAGTCACTACCCTTATCAAAACCTCTAAGCCAGACCAACAGTATGATTAAGAGGCACACCTGAGGTGAACCCAGAGGTAATCTACCCTGCACCTTCCTTTTCTCAGTTGGCCCCCTCTTTGTTTATTTCTTGCTGTCTTCTTAGTTTAGATTTTCTGTAGGTTTGGAACGACTACGATGTTTTGCTCCACATTGTCATGCCCTTGATTTGACTCTAACAATCTCGCTTTCAAATCGCATACTGCTGATATAGGCCTTTAATATGTAAGGGATTTCTTTTCAAAACAGCTAAGTCCATTTCACATGGCATCTTGTGCTTCTTTTCCCTGTATCCTTCAACCTCTCCCTTTGGTATCAGTCATGCCTGGGAAAGATAAATGCCCGTTTGCTCAGGTCACTGTTCATGATTTTTCCGCCTCACGGGGTGACTTCACCTGCCCCTTTTAAGACGAATGACTGCAGCGCTCTTTGTGACTTCACTTAAACAACACAGCCCCATTCCTTCCTTTGAGAAGCTGATTGAACAGGCTTAAAAAAAACCAATGGTAGGTGAGGAAAACCAAACAGCTGAAAGTAATTGTCCTCAGTAGAGAAAAGGAAAACAGCCCGCAAAGGAGTTAATTCTAGCACAGCATGGAAGCAATATTTCAAATAGCCTGAGATAAGGTTGTTGATGAATTGATCACCTGAAGTGACCCAAATCATTTTTGTGTTTATATTATTATAGATAAATCCCTTTATTGTCCCACAATGGGGAAATTTGTTCTCTGCATATTGACCCATTCCCTTGGGGAGCAGTGGTCTGCCATTCTGTGGTGGAGCAATCAAGGGTTAAGGGTCTTACTCAGGGACCTAGAGTGGAGGCTGTGGGGATCCAACCAAGTACTTGCATACTTCTCAGAGCACAAGCGCACTGCTCTAACCCACTAGGCAAACACTTCTCTGGCAAAATTGTAAAGCTAAATCAATGTTTTATTCTCTTATCTTCAGAGGCTTTTTATAATATGTAAACATATTTTCTAGTCCATTATAAATGTTTTTTTCAGTTTTTAGTTACATTGAAATGAACAACAAATTTGATGATCAACAAAAACAAAAACATGGAATTTTAGAAGGTTGATAAAATTTCAATACTATACTATACAACTCTTTAGCCAATACGAACGTGCATCAATGTTAGTCAGCCATGATATAGTGTGTGCAGTCTGAAAGGAGTTTGGAGAGCCCTCCACAAGCCTGACTGCTTTGTATCATAGTTCCTTTAGCATTGGGAACTCCCTTACAGTCAATGGGGAGAAGGAATCCCACAATCGTTTGCATGATGTATAAGCTTAGACCACCTAAAATAAATTAACAACCACACATTATTGTGAGGCAAGGTATAGAACAGGGATCAATCCTACAGAATGCTGAGTGAAATCAGTAATAATTGTGAAATGTATAATGTATCAGTATCTTGTGTGACCATCATTTCCCTAATACAGTGCAACACATCTCCTTCACATACAGTAGAGTTGATGAGGTTGTCAGTTGTGGCTTCACCACAAAGTGGACCAGTGTTGGTCTACGTCTTTTCAATGGCTGTGTGAAGTTTCTGGATATTGGCAGGAGCTAGTACATGCTGTCATATATTGGCATCAGAAAACTGCTCACCCACACAAAACCGTCTGCTATCCGCCCCGAAGAAGGTAAACCTGTCATGATGGGTTTCAGAAAAGCCCAGTATGCAGAACACCACGGAAGCAGATGAAAAGTTTAACAAAGTTTATTGAGCACAAGCACATGGGATAAATACAGGAACTGGTTCAGGCCTAGGGGCAGGTTCACTGGAGTCTGTGAGGAAGACAGTTCAGTTAGCTTGGGAGCAGATGAGTTCGAGTTAGAGAGTTTCTGATTGATACCTTGAGGTGTCCGGGTTTGGCTTTGAGAGAGGAACTGTTGGGTCCAGAGACTGTTTAGTTCAGCAGAGTACAATAACCGCTTCAGCGTCTTACATCTAACTTGAGGGCAGACCTTGGCTTTGGGTTTCCAGCTCTTAGTCCAGAGCTGCATGGGAATCCAGAGAAGAGTCTTCAGGTTTGGCTCTGAGGGCAGGCTTGGCAGGTTAAGCTCATCCAGAGCTTACAAGGGAAACTGGATTCCTGAAAGCAGAGACAAGGAGGAATTAGAATCCAATCAGGATCAGAAACAACAAAGATTTCTCAGGAGATGCTAGGCTCAAGTGCTAACCAA
>NW_015150878.1:353913-361296 GCF_000732505.1 Cyprinodon variegatus | reverse complement strand
GGCAAGGTATAGAACAGGGATCAATCCTACAGAATGCTGGGTGAAGTCGGCAATAATTGTGAAATGTATCATGTATCTGTATCTTGTGTGACCATCATTTGCCTCATACAGTGCAACCCATCTCCTTCACATAGAGTTATTGAGGTTGTCAATTGTGGCTTCACCACAAAGTGGACCAGAGTGGACCAGTGTTGGGTCTTGTCAATGGCTGTGTGAAGTTTCTGGATATTGGCAGGAACTAGTACATGGTGTCATATATTGGCATCAGAAAACTGCTCACCCACATGAAACCATCTGCTATCCGCCCCGAAGAAGGTAAACTGGGATTCTTCTGTGAAGAGAACACCTCTCCAACGTGCCAATTGCCTACAAATGTGACCATTTGGCTGCTCAAGTTGGTTAAGATGATGAACTGGAGTGTGATGGAGACTACAATCAGGGCAACGAGCATCCCTGAAGTGCTTCCCTTGTTTATGACAGTTTGTGCAGAAATTCTTTGCTTATGTAAACTGATTGTTTCAGAGATCTTGAAGGTAACCATGTTTAATGTGGAGGTAATGGGCTAGTGTGGTTACACGTGTTCTGTGGTTGTGAGGCTGGTTGGATGTACTGCCAAATTCAACACCTTTGGACATGGCTTATGGTAGAGACATGAACATTCAATACACGAGGTCTGATTGACATTCCTGCTGGCAGAATACTAATTGCACACTCCCTCAAATATTGCCATATCGGTGGCATTGTGCTCTGTGATAAAGCTGCACCTTTCAGAGTGCCCTTATATTGTGGACCGTCTAAGGCACACCTGTGCACTAATCATGATGTCTAATCAGCATCTTGATATGGCACACCTGTGAGGTGGGATGGATTATATCAGCAAAGGAGAAGTGCTCACTATCACAGATTTAGACTGATTTGTGAACAATATCTGATGGTGATATTGTGTATGTGGAAAAAGTTTTAGATCTTTGAATTCATCTCATAAAGATGGGAGCAAAACCAAAAGCGTTACGTTTAAATTTTTGTTAACCAAAACTAAAGTTCTTGACTTGTAAACAGAGTTAACCCACCTTTTTGATGGCCTATTGTAGATGTCAGTCTATACAATTAAAAAGCATGACTAAGGTCAGGTATCATTAGAGAAAAATGTTTGTTTCAGTCAAAAGTTCTTCTTAATCAAACCTTACCAATTTGATTAAAGCCCTTGAAATGTTATTTAGTAAAAAAAAAAAAACACATTGGTTTACAAACCATGAAGTTAGGTCCTCCGTCTCCCATTGAGATGTTACCAATAGCAGTGGAGAGTTCATAAAGTGAGGTATTAATGTCGCACAACCAGGCATCTTCACACTCTGATGAATTTAAAAGGCAGCAAGCGACAGCTGGGTGGAACGTGTGCACTGCGATGCACAGACAACATGTGGCCTAATATTGTGTCAGTGAAGGGCTGTCACAGCTTTAGAAAACTGGCTTTACTTTGACACCTATGAGGATTATGTGTCTGGTCTATTTATACTTGGATCTTTCATGACGGCAGCTAATGAAAAAGAGAAGAATATATTTAGACAAGGGGAAAATCAGCTATGTTGAATCGCACTAGATTGTGTCTTATTGTATCACTTTAAATATTATTGTAATATATATTACAATAATATATAATAGTGTTTGTGCATTCAATCTTATCACATGATTTTGGGTTTAATTGTTTCATTTCACCCTATTTTGTCACATTACAATTTATTTTATTGCTTGGCATTGTATCCAACAGTATAGAATGTTATAATGTCATCAGTGATACCTCAATGCATGTCATATTGTAGTGCATGAAATCTCCTTGGACTGTATAAAATTGTGTTTAGAATGTATATAATATTTTATTGCATATTATTAAATCATGTTGCATTAAACATTATATTGTAACACATAATATTGCGTCCCTTTCTATATTTTGTACTGTGTATTTTTTTTGGGTTGAATAGTGGTTCATTTGATAGGACTTTCTGCATGGAGTTTCCATGAATGTTTCTTTACTTGATAATTCAGGGTTTAGCCAGGAAATATTTTTTCTTGAAAACTGTAACCCCCTGTTTAATTCTATTGCAAAGTACATATTATTTTTGTTAAATTGCTTGAAAGCTTCAGCTTCATACCTATTTTAAAACCAATTGAAGCCAGAACAAAAATAAAAACATCTTATTTTTCTTTTAATGTAAACAAGAAAAAATGACCACATCTACATAATTATATATGTGTGGTTTGCATCTCAAACCACACACCAAAATAGTGCAGATTAGTTTTCATGTTTTCAGATATAGAGATAATTATAATATAATTATTAATTATTTAATCAATAACAAGGACAATATACTCCATAAATTAACCTCTAGTTGTATTTAAACTCTTTTATTTAAGCATAAAATGATTTAATTTGGCACACTACACATTACTTTAAATGTGCAGTAACTTAGTAACTAACCAAATAACTTTTTTGGAGAAGTAACTGCTACTGTTAACTAGTAACTTTTGTTAAGTAACGTCTCCGACACTGAATATATTTAAGTACATGTAAGGCACACAAGGGAAAAGATTTGCGATTAACTACCGGTAATAAAAATAAAAATAAAAATCATATTTCAGTATGTGAATGCATTTATGAATGAATGATTGAATATCTTGTAAACAGAAAAGTAAATAAAGTGCAGGCCATTTACAACTTTATCATAAAAAACATTAATGCAAAACTTTTTATTATTATTTTATTTTCTCCTCTTATTTCTTGCAACTGTTAATTATTAATTAACAGTTTAAGGTTTATATGCTAGATTCTCCTTTAAGAAATAAAGGATGCAATCTAGTAGGAATTTTTTTCTTTTGCTTACAAAACATTAGATAACTTTTACTTAAAGTAAAAACTTTGCTTAGGTCATTTTTATCTTAAATTGAACATTTTGCACTAATATCTTTACTCATATTTGAGTAAAATTTTCATGATACTTATCATACTCTTACTTGAGTGAAATATATTTTGCTCTCTTACCACATCCGCATAGAACCACGTAAAGCACAGGAGTGATCTGTTGCTGCAACATGTCAAGCCATGGAGGGACCCTGGGATTTTACTATGAAGGACAATATTATATCACATTGCTTTGCATTGATTTATATCTATAATACAACACAAAAAGTATCATTATGACATTATTTAGCACCCAAATCACAGTCACGTCTTTTCCTACTATTATAGCCATAGTTTTATCATACCGGTATTTACTTATCATTGTAAATCATAAGGCCTCGAGGAAGTTCAAATTGCCATTTTCACATAAACACATTGTTTATGTTATATGGACATACAGTATCAAGTACATATCCAGTTGAGTGGACCACAATAATTTTACTATTTCAGAATTTAACTATCAGTTTACAGCAATTAGATATCTTGGCAGATTTGTTAATGGAGGAAAACACATGCCTGTGTATAATTATGTACGGAACAAATGACTGATTATAATCAGGGATTTATCAGCTGGATGAGAAGTCAAGCAATCAAATGTCAGCAGTATTTATTTTCTTGAGAGATTTAATTCTTGATTGTTTGAGACTGAAAAACATCAGCACCGTTAGCTACCCTTTCTGTGATTAAAAAAACAGATGACATAAAGAAAATAATCTCTGAATTGTTTAAAGAGATTCAAAATAGAGCTCAAAGCTTCCAGCCTCAGTAGCTTAAGAACGAGCTCTACAGAACATACGGTAATTCATCTGAGGAGGATGGGAAAGCATGCAGTCATTACTACAATATAAAACAGGAAGAGACGTTTTAATAAACATTTAAAAACTCTAGTTTAAAGAAAGGAATACATTTCAGGCAAGACAATTGCAGAAGGGTCCATTTACAGCTGTAAGTAATTAGAAAATTAGACTTCTTTTTATTTTCATATACAATTTATTAAGGGTTTATTTAATGGGGAAAGGTAGATAGTAGATCACTGACAGTCTCCAAGTAATCATCCAGAGGTCAGCTCTGCATTAATCCTGAACCCCACTCATCTTTTCTGGAGGAAACATGAAACCTTCTAAAAAAAAAAGAAAAAAAAAAACTAAATTAATGACACATTTTCCTTTCCTGATTTAAACTATTGATATATTCTTACCCACTTCCACAACATTTGACATCCTACCTTGTTAATTAACATAAGTGCAAACAATTTGAGTTGGCTTGGCTGTTATGTGGCAGCTTCTTATTGAATTTTACCAAACTGTACCTGAAAATGCTTTTCATATTGATTTTGTGAAGAGACCAGCAAACGTTGCTGGTTTTTCCTTCACCTTAAAAATTGCAGCACCTAATAAAAAAAGGTATATAAGTGGAAATAAAAGTGCAAATATGTTTGACTGTATGATGACAAAAAAATACAGCACACATAGAGTTGCAGAATTGTAAAATATAAACCATATGACTCAAAAACTGAAGGTTTAAAGTATCCTTTGTACTTGTAAAATGTAAAAGGCTACATCTAAGTTGTGTTACACTGTAGCTTTGGCCTTTTAGGGCTGCTAGATGGCGAACTTCTGCTGGTTCCATCTCAACTGTGGCTGGTTTTCTCAAAAAAAAAAGCATCTTCAAAGAAGAATTTGCTTACCACCATTTATAACCCTGTGCATCATGTCTAAATAGCTCCACACACTCTAGACCAGGGGTAACCAATTTAAATCAGCAGGGTCCGAATAAAGAAAACTGGTAAAGGTCCGGAAACATTTTTTATTATAATCCGTTACTTTGAACAGCATTTAACACTGAAATAAAATGCAGGTGTTTATGCATCCATGTTATACATTGATTTTTTTATATAGACAATCTCCTGTCTCACTTTTTTATAAAACACTTGAACTGACCATTTTCTTTCTTTCTTTTTTATGGCTTAATGAGAGCAGTGGGCTTTAGGCTGCCCTGCAAGGCTTTAAACATTGGTTTGAATGGCGACAAAGCCATACTCAAGCACATATCAAGGTGCTCATTTTGAGCCTGGATCAATATTTATTTTTGATTCTGTTCATGGTGGAGAATCCTCCTTCACAGCAGCAGGTTGAGTCAAGCATACTGAAAAGGTGCAGGGTCATCTTTGAGCACGCCATTTCACTTTTCTTCACCAGTTCACCGCAGTTCTTCCAGCAGTCCAAACTTTCTCTGCTCTCTTTTTGTCATCATCTTCTCCTTCTTTCCCATCATATGGCTTGCCACAGGTTTGCCTGCTGTGTCTAAAAGTAGCTAGCAGCAGCAACCCAAACTGACAGCTCATTGTCTAATTTTGTATCACGTGCAGCCTGGTGCCGGACACGACGAATGGCTTTACCATACAAATAGGAGAAGTGGTGCAAGTGACGTTTAAACTATCGTCGGACAACATGCAGTAATTTATAAATGTTTTAAATCAGGTTAGGTTCAGATTAGCGAACCTAACGCTCTATACACTGTAGGCTGAAATTTCAAAATTTGATCTCATCCTACCAAACTACCTTCTTCTACATGTCTGCTGTGCCCAATTTAGTGGTCAGTCTGGCTCACCCACTGAGCTTTGACCAGGTCACCTCTGCAATCTTCTAATGTGCTTTTTATATCTGTTCCCTTTAAATATGAGGCCTCATTTCTTTAAATTTATCTGTCAGCTTAATACTTTTCACCTCAATTAAGCATTTTGTTCAAATCTGCTCTAACAAATCTAAATGGAGACTTAGAAAGCTGTCTTTTTCAGTATTTCCATCTGACCTTGAAAGCTCCCTCAAAGTGCCAACAGTCACTTCATGTTCCGACTTTCATGTTGATGACCTCAGCTCCTTCTCTCCGTCTATCTCCTTCCACCCATCTCATTATCTCTCCAAATATCATAACTTATTCAGAAGCTCTTAAAAAAGGCAGACCATACCCTGACACAGCAATATCCCACCAAGAGTCTGCCAGTTCATTAAAAAACCTCATCAGACATGCACAACACAAACACACACACACATACACCCACATTTCCAGCTAATTCAGCTTTCTGGAAGCATTACCTTGTGTTGCTAATAAGTTTCATTTAGCTACCATATAGAGTCTTAGAGTGCAGGATCTGATGGGAGCTTTGTGAGAACAAACTGCAGTGAAGAAAGCTGGCTGTTATAAACAAACCTGCAAGCAACCTGTGCAGCTTTGCTTTGTCACAAGCAGGAATGCCAGCTCTTAAAAGTTTTACATTATGTTGTCAACTGTCACACACTCTAATAATTTCCCCCTCCTGGCATCCCGCTTTTTAAATTGCCTGCACCTGGTTGCCATGTTGCTTGCATGTTTTTGATGAGGATCATTTGCCAAGAAGGAACGCTTTTCACTTGTCTCTCATTGGAATAGCGAGAGCTTTATTAGGGCCCATACGCCTGTCTGACAACAACCGCTGTCGTGTTAAATTTCATATGCAGCTGTGTGTTAGTCCCAGACTCTCCTGAGTTGCCTGCATCTGCGTGTGCTCTGTTGGGTAAACGGTCCTCTTCAGGTTTATTACCTGGCCATGAATCATGAGCCTTCATTACAGCCAGCTCTTTGTGTTTTGAAGGTTAAGCAAACCAATTAGAGTTCTCAACATGCCGTTGGGGTTCTCAGCAGCAACTGCATCCTTACGCCTTGCATTTAAAGCAGTAGAAATGAGTGTTGGGATTTAACAGAAATAGATAGTGAGATGTATAGGAAATGGTGGATGGTATAAGGGAGAAGACAGGAACAGTGAGGTGAAAGAAGAAGAAGAAGAAGACGGAAAATGGCAGGAAGGGAAAAGAAAGAGAGCCTATTAAAAGAAATGACACCGTCATGGTTCACTGAGTAGCCCTGTGCTTAATGCTCTCTGGCTGTCAGCACCACAGTCAGCAGCACTGGCTGGCTGCTCCCAGAGGGATGCAGTGTTGCTTCGTGCTCTCGATTAACTTTGCGGCTTATTAGAACAGATATCAATGAAAGATGCTGCCAACCGGTCCGGTAGAGTGCGAGATGTGATCCACTGTTTTAATGATGCAAATAGTTCCTTTTTTTTTTTTTTTGGGAGAGGTGGGAATCAGTAGCTTGCTGCAGCAGATCCGAGCTGAGATGTCTTAACACTCTTTTGTTTTGCTCACATTTTAACGTCACGCGCACTGAGCTTGACTGATGCAGACGCCTCCATCGTCGTCACCAGATCTGTTTTCCTCGGATCGATAAGTAAATTAGTCTGTGAGAAAGATGCAAACATGCATCCTTCTCACAGGCCTCTGCTTCAGGATTAATCATTAGCCTTTTTTGTTGACCTTCAAAAGTGTTCAGATCCCTCAATGTTTAAGATCTCAGAACAAAAAAAGTTAAATGGATGAGAATATAGATAG
>NW_015150878.1:332721-353687 GCF_000732505.1 Cyprinodon variegatus | reverse complement strand
AAAAGAAAACCATAAGGGGTAAAATATTCAAACATGCAGGTGATGCAGCAAAAAAATTTAAAGAGGGTTAGATGGGGCCACAAAAGAACTTATGGAGAACGTGAAAGGTAAAATAGACACTATTTAATTATTTTGTTCAATGCATATTTTGTGGTAGAATAATCCGTCGGGGGAGAGTTCCGTCCAAACAGACCTTTCTCCTTAGCTCTACCTTCTCATATCTCATCTAAAATAGTCGTGTTATTCTGAGCTATTTTCTATACTCATGCTGCTGTATATATTTAGGCTGTCTGAGGACATAGAGACCACTTTTCCTCATTCTCCTTTATTCTATCTCTATTTCCCCATTCTGCAGTCTTTGTTAATGTCCACTTTTAACTTTATGCTCTCTTTGCTTTTTCCTGGCAGAGTAGCTTCATCTGATCTCTTCCTGTTTGGCTATCACACCCTCCTGGATTGAAATATCAGCTGTGCTACTTGCTTCACCACCTTTGTTTATAGATTTTGGAGCCTGTTTTTCAGTGTAGAATTTTTGGGACTAACTGTGTGTGCTGTGCTCTCTCTCACCCTCTGACATGGCTCCAAACCCATCTGGCTGGCTGTGTCTTTCCTGGACAGGTCTACCTGTGGAGCTGGTTAATAGTTGCCTTCTATACAGTATCTCTGCTTCTTTAAGTATGTCTGCTTCTATCACCTTGAAGCTCAGTTGGCCTCAGCAGATGGCCGCTCACACTGAGCCTGTTCTGCTGGAGGTTTATTTCTGTTATTATGAAGTTTTCCTCTCCACTGTCGCTGCATACATGATCGGAGTGAAGGATTTCTGAAGAGTCAAAGACAAAATACAAACGAGAATTGTTGCCGCAAGTTCATCCAGGAGGAACAGCTCCTCCAAGTCAATATTTTCTTTGACAGAAACTTTCAAGCAATCTCTGTAAAGTGCCTTGAGAAGGCTTGTGTTATGAATTGGCATTAAATAAATAAGAGAATGTGAGGTGAAGACTGAAAATTGATTTTCACAGACAGCCATCAGCCAGCCTGACAGAACTTGACCTATTTGACAATGAATGTGTCTAATTATTATTGATTCAAAGCAGTTAAACACATGTTCAAAACATATTTGTTTAGATTTCCATGTAGTGTTTTTTTTCCTTTTAAAATCATGCTTTGCTTCGTATTGATCACATACAGTTGTTATTATATATCAAACTGAAATTGGTTGTTTTAATGTGGCAAATAAAAGCAATATTGAAAGGTATAGATAACTAGGATGGCAATACATTGTTGTAGGCACAAAAGGATTAAGGTAAACTGACCCAACTGATGAAGAGAGGTTCGAGAATCATTAAAAAACAGCTTTCATCCACATGCAAAGTGGATTAAGCACCATGAAATATGCTATTTTCAGAGCAGCATAAAGAAAGGTCATTTCATTGGCGAATCACGGATGAGTTGCGTTAATACTATGTGACTCTGTAACGTTTTTCTAATTTTGTGAGAATTTACATGTTTTCTGACCTTTTTCTGTATCTGTAATTTTTTAATTTCAATATTTGTAGGTTAAACATGTTTTTTTCATATTTTAGACAGAGAAACTTTGTAGAGGAGAGATAGATAGAGGAAGAATATCTCATCCAGGAGATATAAAGATGAGAGGCTGGGAAGCGCTGAGGCTGGGAAAGGCTGATGCAGGCGCACTAAGTTGCCATATTAGCATTTCAGAGGGAATAGCAGAAGAATCGTAAGGAAACTAAAAGGCTGGTTCAGCACTGACAGACAGACCCAAGGACTAATGTTCAGGGAGAAGAAAAAGAAAAAAAATCCACAATTCTCTTTTTTTCCTCCTGCTTTTCTGCTTTTCCTCTCAGCTGCACTCAGTCAGAACAGCAATATGAGATGAATGACTCTCAGGGCTTCATTATGTTCAGCCCTTTTTTGCTTGACTCATTGTTGGTGCCAAGACTTATGCATATTTCAAACCTTTCTGTCAATTTTTTTTGTTTAAAATATATTTTCCTTCACTTCCTTGCCCTTAATATCTATGTAAAACACATTCATAAACATTATTTTGTCTACCTGCTTTCGTTCAGAATTAGCAAAAAAAACTTTTCATTTAGACTTAGGGTTTTAAAGATCCAGAGGACTTTACATAGTTTTCTTCAGGAATGTTAATATACAATGACACAAACCACAAAGCCACTACTACAAATAGGAAAAAAAAAAAGAACATCTCATTCGAGGAAGAGGAAGCTTGAACCATAAAAGTAGGACAACAAATAAATTTGCTATTCCTTTAAACTAGAAACATTGATATGCAGGAGCTGGAGCTAATGTATTTGTATAAACACATGGCTCGCAACACATATGTTGCTTTTAACTCATTAACAATGAAGTAGAGCTTTGCTGTAGTGTTTGTTATATCCACAATACCAGTGGTATTCAGAGGGGAGGGGCAGAGAAAGGCAGTCACACCCCCTTAGGTGCCCAATTATTTAAAAAAATCAGTGCTAAAGTGCTCTTTGGAAGCCATAACTTGTGCTAAAGTGCTCTCTTACAAGCCAAAACATGCACTAAAGTGCCATCTTGCAAGCCAAAATGGATGCTAAAGTGCCCTCTTGGATGCCAAAATGTGTACTATAGTGCCCTCTTGGAAACCAAATACAAACTAATGGGACCTCTTTGAAGCCAAAATACATGCTAAAGTGCCCTCTTGGAAGCCTAAACGCATGTTAGAATGCTCTCTTGGAGGCCAAAACGTGTGCTAGAGTCCCCATCAGGGAGCTAATGCACGTGCTAAAGTGTCCTTTACAGTGTTAAGGACACGCAATTGCCACCCCTGCCCTTTAAAAAGTCTATGTACATCAACAATACCCTAAATGAACCACAAGGTCATTTTAAAGTGCAGTTTTTAGTGTATTAAAATGCTAAAAAATTGCATATTTATTTGTTAGAAGAAAAAAAAAAGTAAAATCTGCATGACTTTTCTAATAATTTACAGCTTCTAAGCTCTTTGTGTGTATGTGGCAATGTTTGAGAAGCTGAACTCCATGCTCTGCTTCCTGAAATAGTGTCGCTTCAGGAGTTGGTCTGGCACTTTACCCAGTAGCTGTCCCCTCATTCAGTTAGATTTCCTTAAAGCAGGTTGAGGCACTGGGGTCACAGCTGCTGCCTTATCAGCTTGACCTGTTTTAAAACGGCAACATCATCAGAGGGAAAGAGCCTTCAAATGCCTGTTAGTGCTGAGCTTCAGATTTCCATTCATAGCCCTCTAAAAGCCTCACTTACTGCAACCTGATAACAGCTCCAGGTGTCTGGGTGACGTCCAAATAGCTGTCTTTAGTCTTTGCTTGGTTAGAGTTGTTCCGTTTTTGGAGTCAGAGCATTCACAGCCCTTTTCCTTTTTTCATTCTGTTCTTTCCTCTTCTGTCCTTCTTTCATGAATCTACTCATTTTCATCTTGCCCAGGCAGGTTCTCCTGAAGATGTTTCTTTTTTAAACAAACGGAACAGCTCTCCATTGATAAATATGCTTGGTGAGTTTCTTGTCAAAGACACTGCTGCCCGCAGACTGTTTTTTTCAGTAGCTTTCAGCTCCTTTAAACTGCAGGATGAGATGGGAGCCGTATTTACTGAAGTCAGCAGTTCTATTATGGTCTATATTGCTGTGGAAGCTGTGGGTTCCATATAATTCCTCCGTAATGCCACATCTCTTGGGGTAGTTTGTATAAGATGAGATAAACCATAAAATTATTTTCCAGCGCTATGTTCCACATGTACATTATTCATGTGCTGGGTCATTTTGGTTAAATTACTTTGGGGCATCCCTGTTCTCATATAGAACCTGCACA
Organism: Cyprinodon variegatus; assembly: GCF_000732505.1. Classification (NCBI taxonomy): domain Eukaryota; kingdom Metazoa; phylum Chordata; class Actinopteri; order Cyprinodontiformes; family Cyprinodontidae; genus Cyprinodon; species Cyprinodon variegatus. Next base: position 349,843 of record NW_015150878.1, on the reverse strand, counting down.
TTGTGTACATTACACGTCTTTTTTCTTCTTTTTCCAGCATACCAAGAGCTTTTGCTGTAGCTCTGAGATTTTAAATGTGAGGTAATAAATCTTTGGACACTTTGCTCACAACCTTTGTTCTTCTATCACAGCCAAGGGAGGCTGATGAGCTCTTTAAAATACCTGTGAAAGATGATATTTCCTGGATTGGTAGTTAATTGGGTATTTTAACAAAAAAAAAATCCCATTTGTTACATATATTAAACTGTATTTCAAGACAGTTTAATATCAAGACATCTTTACTGCCTAAATATTTCATCAAAAGTTGCTCCTTTTCTTTTAGACCACTTAAATTGGTCAGTTTGCTGCCATTTGGTTGCTTTTCACATATTGAATGAATTGTAAAGAAAAATGAGGCTTTAGTTTTGCGGATAACATAGAATATTAATAACAACCTCTTTTATTATCAAAAACAGCTATGAGAGGTAGTTATCAGATCTATGCTCTTGGACTATACAGTACCTATGTTCATTTGGAAGCTCTTTAACCCCAAATGTAGCTCAAGTGAAATGAAAATGAGCAAAAGGTCCTTTCAAAAGTGAATGTCAAGAAAGAAATAAGTGTCTGTTACCTTATGGACTTTCATTACCGTTCCTGTTGCACGATCAGTACCTTCAGCTCATTTGCACAAGCGTAACCAGAAATACAATTGAGTCGCAATTGGTTCTTTATTAAAAAAGACCAAAATTACTACCATCTCTCAATAATTATAGTAAGTGGAAAGCTCAGAATTGAAGGATACAGTATTCAAGGTGGACAAACAGATTTATATATTGAAAACAGCCTCAGCCTCGGCTTCTAAGGCAGGAACCTCTGGTCTTATAGTTTAGTTTGAACCCTGAGATAGAGGATGGTTCCAGCCGGCTGGCTGCCAATGCCAAGACTTGAACGCTGATGAATTGGTGGTCGGAGGACAGGCAGGATATTAGAACCGTGTGGACAAATGTATGCAGGATAATCCAAAGGGCAAAGCAAAATCCGATGTCAGTGATGTGATCAGTTGTCAGAGCCAGGAGGTCAGAGATACAGTGAGGCGCCAAATGAGAATCCAGGACAGAGTCGGGTCACGGTTCCAAGTACAGATAACGAGCAGGCAGAGCTCAGGCAGGAGTCAGAAGACAGGTCAGATAAACAGATCAGGTGGGAACAGGCAGGCTCAGAGGTTGAGAGGCAGAATAGGTCAGGATCAGATAGTCAGAACACAGGAAAGCTAAAATAAGCCTCAACAAAGGCTTAAAATAATCTGGCACTGATGACTAGTCTGAAGGCTGGTTATATAGTGACTGATGCAGGTCAGTGAGCGAGTAATGAGAACTGGGCGGAGCTAAGCAGGTGTGTGAAATGAGTAATCAGACAATGCATCAGTGCTTAGATTAGTAGGTGTTCTAAACAACAGTGTTTGCCAAAGTTACTCAGGCTTGCAACTGTTTTAGAGCGAAACAAATTGAGAGGCATCTCATAAAAAATCTGTCTTAGTTGAGAAATTAATCTGTGACACAAGTCACTTTTTAAAGGTAGAGTATGTTAATTCAGAGAAGTTAAAATCTATGTTGCACACAGTTGCCCTTAAGATTATAAAAAGCATTTGAAGGAGCTAAAAGTGGGTCTAGTTGTTAAGGCATAGTGCTTGGAATCCTGAGGAATCCCACAGATTGCTACTCTGGGTCTCTGAGCAAGACGCTCAACCTCTGATTTCTCCCCAGGTGCCAAACAATGGCAGCCCACCCATCCCCTTGGAGATTGGTTAAGTGCAGAGTTAATTTCATTGCTCTGTACTTGTGACAGTGTAACGACAATAAAACACTGAGAAAAATTAATTAATAAATACAAAGCAAGTCCTTTTGTCACATATTCGATGTTTGACAAGAGTTGAGAAGATTTTGCAACTTTGTTTGGTGATACCATTTTGTCACCAGGACTCTTTAGAGAAACATTCATTGACCTCAGTGAGGAACACTGATTGCATCTGCGGGTGAAAAGAACTTCTGATAGATAAAACGCTTGCAATAACTTATTAACCTACAAGACATTTAAACTCTAAAATTCAATACTATTCATAGTAATGTACTATGTACTTGTAAAGCATCTCTAAAATAGCGTAACCTTAATGCAACAGGAAAGAGAAATATCCAACATGAAAACACTCAACATTTTGGTGGAGCCAAATGCTAAAATCTTCTCTGAAGTTGTAGATTACTGGAATGTGTCTGCCGGTCTGACCCAGTTTCTTGATTATCAAAAAAATGTTGAACATGCAAAAATGGAAAGATGAACCATAAAATGAGAAGATTCAGAATATCACTGAGGCGGGTGGCCGGAATATATTGTACCCGACTAAGGTGATCTGTATTCCAAGGAGGAAGACATTCAAGTCTTTTTCATATATTCATGTTACCCTCATGCACCTGCTTCCATTTCACTGATGCCCTCTCTTCCCTCTTGGTTTCCCGTATGAGTGGCGCTTGTCCCTACAGACCCTGGGGCTCGGTAGGTAATAGAATCAGGAGACAAGTATCAGTTAGACAGAGAGGATGTGAGCATCTTCCTAAAGAGGGTGATGAATTTGGATCATTGCAAGTCATAACCTTCAAAAGGGCAATTCAGCGAATGACACCATCTTAGAGCAGCTGATTTAAAGATGCTTGATGGAGACTATGGAGGTCCATATGAGGAAGCACACTACTTTAAATAAACTGTGCTTCAACCATATTGTTACAGCCCGGCTAAAATGGTAGCACAAGATGTGCTTCAAGTGCAAGCCAGTGCTCGGCTTGGTTCTTGCCGACCGATCCGGGTCGACTGGACCCGTGTGGACCCGACTGGACTTGGGAGTCGGTTGGGTCCTCGCCACAGCTGGTCCCCTGGATGAACCCCGGTCCTCTCTGGAGCTACAGAGTCACTGGTGCTCTGAGCTTTGGACAGACCTTGCATGTTGATGACACCTGTTACCACAGTGACACACCTCCTCATGGGTGGAACGGCGCTCCCTAGATACCATCCAGCTGGCCACATCAGAAGCACCTCCAACAATCAAGGACCTGCATCCACCTGCCTCACAGCAGGAATGTCATTATATATATATATATATATATATATATATATATATATATATATATATATATATATATATATATAATGTATATATATATATATATGCATACACACACACGTATCTTTTTATGATAGATTCAATTTTTGTTACTTGTGGAGTGCAACAGAAATCAGTGCTAGGCCAAATTCTCTTCATATATATCTGGCAGAGCATGTCAAAACTAGAAAGAAGTCTACACAGAGCTGAATGAATTATTTCAATTAATGAATTATTTACAAATCCTGAAAGATTGGACTATAAGCCTTCCAATTATGTCAAAGCTGTGAATATAAAAATAAAAAATCATTGAAGACATGAATATTTGAATGTCGACACTCTCCAGGGTACTCGGTAGGAAAATCAGCCCTTTAAGACTCTCTAGAATCACCCTGGAAGCTAGTTTGGTGATGACTTAGCTTACGTTCCCTCTGCAGGTCTTGATGCTGATCTGATATTTTCTGCATGGTCATTCAGACCAGTGTGAAAGTTTCATAGTCCCAATCCAACCAGCATGTGCAGAAGGACAGCTCACTGTTTACGGAAGAACATGTTGGCACCTCTGTTTTATTATTAGGTGTTAAACAAGGAGATATTATAATTAAAGACAATACATGTAAGAAAATAGAGAGATAAACATTTAAAATGTGTATATGTGAAGCAATCACTGTGCTGGAGAGGAGCGTGCATGAATGAATAGTCAGAGCCCGGGTGATAATGTGAGAGTTGCATGAAATGTAACATGAGGATTCAGACTGCAGACCCTCTTAAAAATGTTGGATATGTATCAGATTTACAACCAAATATGGACTTCTTTTAGATGTGAAAAAATCAGCATTGGGGTGTTTTGACTGTTATGAAAAAGTCACAAATATGCAAAAAAAAATCAGATTTGGGCCACATTTTCCTACAGTGTAAATGTAGCCAAAAGCTGTTCATTTAAAGACATATGCCTACCTTTCCTCCAGAAAGTCAACAAACTGAACTATTTTTTCCATGTAAAGGTAATCTACAATCCTTCATTACAATAATTGTGTAACATAGATTAATTGATTGATTGACTTTATTGATCTCACAGTGGAGAAATGTACTCAAATAGTAAAAGGAGAAGAAGAAGGTGCCAAAGAAAGAAAAATGTGCACTGGATTTATACAGTATACACTGCAAAAAACGTAAATTTAAATAAGTTATTCTTTCTTAAAATAAGTTATTTTTTTATTGAATTGAGGATGAAATTGAAACCCCTTTGCCAATGGAACAAGACAATTTACATTTACATTTAAAATTAGAAAAAACGGAATTTTATCTATGAATTCTGTTTAGATTTTGTTGGCAAATTGTCTTATTTACCTACTTAAATTAAGAGTAAATACCCTTGATTTAAGAAATTTGCAGTGTCCACAGTACACATATGATAGCTTTTTTCTTTGTTTTTAATAGCAGGATTATCTAACAAGGTTATTGCACAGGGTATTTATGTCGGTATTTATATAGATGGATATTTATATTTATATATATATATAGTTATTGCACAGGGTATTAAATAGTAATTGCACATTATGCATTGCACAAGTTATTGCCGTTGTAGTGTCGCATGTTAGAGTCTTGTCTACTAATCAAACAAAGAAAAATCTTTAAGAAGTCCAAATAAATGACAGCATCAACTTTGACAGCAACATATACACAAACGAAAAGTGAAAAGCTTAAAAAAAAGCTGAAATATACAAAACTGGTTATAATCAACTGTCCAAGTTTCTTATCTCTGCACTCCATCCATTAATCCATCCATTCGTCCCTCTGTCCTTCCGTAAGTCCATCCATCCATCCGTCCAGTAGTTAGTTAATCGTTAATTTAATGATTAACTAACTATATATTTAGCAATAAACATCCAGGGCCTTATGAATAAGATCAAGAACTGCATAAGATTGCTATAACTGAGTTTGAAAACTCAATGTCCTTCCTTTAAGATTGGCTTTAAAGAGAGAAATTTGTATCTTTTGCAGATCTGATAGTGTCAAAGTATTGAAGTAATGATTTGTGCAGAAGAATTTTGAAAAATTATCCTGTTGGTGTTCATTGATAAAAACAAACCAGAAAATTAAAAATATCAATTTCCTCCTTCTAATTTCAGTCCACACACACTTGGAGATATTGCTTCCTGTGGCGCCAGCTGTAGGTTTTCATGTGTATTTCTGCTGCTGTTTATTCCCCCCCTTCCTTCTCCCTTATCTAATGCCTTTCACTGCAGATGGTTCAACAAACAAACTGCAGCCATTTGATTCATGTTTCATAGAAGCAAGCCAATTACTGAAAACGAATTCTTTCATAAATTTCTGTGAGTGACGTAAATGAAAGCGTTTCAGAGCAGTGCTCTCTCTGCATCATAGCAAAGTCTGTCTTGGGGTCCAATTTACAACGAGGTGTGCCGATGGAAGCATTAGGCTTGCTTGCCGCAGTAGGAGGGTGGTATCATGATTAATTTAGGCTTGTTTTGTTAGTGCAGGAAGCTACAGAAAAGCTCATTACAATCAGCTGGTTTTTGTCACAGTCTGGGCTGCCTCTCATCTCCCATAGAGAAGCAAGGCGATACAGCTTTCCTGAATATGCATTGATGATGATTGCATGATTTATGCATGAGCTCCGTGGCACCTTAAGACCATTTAGCCCAACAGAAGTCCTCGAAAGTCTGAAATTGGAGCTTTTCTCACAATTCTTTACATGTTTGTTTCAAGCACTCCTCTACATCAGTTACAGGCCACAGTAAAATGTGTGACAACACAACTAAATAACTAGACAGAGGAGATAACAGTAGCTTCTATATTTTAATATTAGTACTTTTACAACGCTATTAGGAAAAATGTAAGTTGTCATGTTGTAATGGCACACTAAAGGCTGTGCTCACTTTGTTGCTTGTTTCCGTTTGACTTTGGGCTTTAAGTTGATTATTATATGCACAATTAGGCCGTTATAATGGAATGATTGGTTGTAAGAAAATGGTTTGCAAGAAGAAAAAAAAAAAACCCGAATTGAATCGGACAGTGATGGATGGTCACATGAGAGTCGCCAGACTGATGTGTGCATTGACCTTCAAGGGAACTGAACTCATGTGGGAGTTGACCCTTTTATATGTCCAGACAAGCCCTCCCAAACAGCTACAGTGTGTGCTGCTCTTGCAGCAGGCCCAGGGGGGTTGCTGTTAGCTCTGATAGATGACGATGATGCACTTGGCTCACTACTCGTGCTGCAAATATTTCTGCAGTTTCCTCTCATCGACTACACCTGACTCTTGAGTAAAACTGGGTAGAGGGAATAATCATTGATTGTGGATTATAATTTCCAAAAAGCTCATTAAAGTTCATATTCATACAAAAGATTAGAAGTTCACTGGTGAACTTTTCAGAAACTATGACACTGTCAATGAAACTGTCAAAAATTAAGGGCAGCCATTTCTAAAACAATTATTTCATTACAATACAAAGTTCAATGTTTCATCGGAAAAAAAAATAGTTTACTTAATTCAGTATGACAACAAGAACTTTGGAAAATGGATGAGGCTTTCTATGTTTTTGAGTTTTGAAACATTCAATCAATACGAAGGCAAAACAGCTGTTTTTTTACTTCATAAAAACAACAACAAAACACTTTCAAAATCTTATTTAACTTTCTTTATTTTACTTAATTGGTGTCATTTCTGACACCACTGGCTGGAAATTAGTCTGTTGCATTTTTCTGCATCACCATAACAACAAGGCACCATAGTTGGTATGGTCACAAAGATGAATTAATAAACATCGTGCCATACTGTTACTTTACATACAGAGTAAACAAATTATTTGCACAGAACCCAGAACCAATGTAATCTTATGTTGGGTTCATACCGAAGGAGTTAGACGCATCAAAAACACTCAAACGCAGAATGGTGCTTTGTTAGATACTGAATCAAACTGGTCAAGTTGCTTTGGCGCTTCTACGCTCTGGATGCTCGGCGCTCTGGTAAAGCTTAGCTTTATTTACTTTATCAGTTGGAAAAATGGATTTGACATGTTTTTAAGCAAGAAAGTCCATCTCCAAACATCATCTGTGAAGCCAGTTCATCAGGATTATGAAACCACTAAAATATGCAGTTCTTTTTCGCAGCATAATACCGACTGGCAGCGCTGGAATTTCTTACTGGAAGCTCTCTTTTGTGGCCGGGATGTGAGGGATTTCCTGCTGCCGTTTGTAGCGGCTGGAAGGGAACATAAAGAGTTTTTAGTGTTGTGGTAAAAAATACAAGTACCAGAATATACGATTAAATATTTTTCGTCAGCAGTTTTTAACATTTCTACTCATTTGGGGTATTTATAAACTCTTTAGCCATAGTTCATAAAAAATGTTTTAGTGCAGCAATAATAATCTGAGGTTGCTCTCTGTTCCTTCATAACATAACAATCCATTCTTCCAGCTTTTTTTTATTTTTAATGTTTGGAGTGTAACTCCCTTGATATTTATTTATTTTTCATATGCAGCATGTCTGCTGAAGCTTGCAGGTAGTGTCTGTCTCCCCCGAAAAAAAACCCTGGATTAGCTTTTCTGATTGGTTGACGCTCCGGCGTCCAGCGCCAAAAATTTTATTTACCGAACTCAAGCACCGAACAGCTCGGACTATCCGATGCCTGAAAGCTCGGACGGCAGAGCGTTCAAAATGCACCACTGGACCCCTCCCCCATAGACTTTGCATATAAACCTGTGGCTTTTGATGCCCCTAACACCTTCAGTGTGAACACAGCATTAGAGGGGTCCTTTCTTTCATAAAAGTTGTGTTATTTTTTAAAGTTGAACCAAAACGAGTAATTTTTTTTATAACCTTTATATAAGTCAAAATAAAGCAGCTGCATTATTAAATTTTTCACAGGACTAAATTGATGTAAATGTTACTCTTCTTCAGATTTGGCTTTGTATAAAGTACAAACTACACTGTGTATTATTGTCATTTTTTATCATTATTCTTTTAAGTTATAAGATAACACTTAGTAGTGCATTTTGAGGGTTTAGTTGATTTTTACAAAGAGCGCCTTAACAGTGTGGCATCCATTTACCTTTATCCATCTTTTTTCTGCTAAACCAAAATATAATCTAATGAATTAAACAGCCTACAGTTCTTGGTAAATATATTTAACATTGGGGAAATATAATTGTAGTATATGCAGTATGTGTACAGTGTCTTTAGAGGTCACTTAAAGAAAATTAGTGGACAAAAAGTATCATGAACATCTTGGCACATAGCAGAGCAGTCTGGGATAAAGATGTGGGGGAAGTTCAAAGCATTTCAAAGCAAATATCCAAGGTTTTGGACATCTCTAGATTTGTTTTCTTTATCCAGTGACCATAAATATTCCTTTTTATATCTGATCATAATGCCTGGAAGGTAAAGTCCCATGTGGGGCCCCAGGGAGGGATACTAGTAAATAAACTCCTGCATTATTGAATTGACACTACCTCATCTTTTGAGATGTAACCATGATGTCAGAATCTGCACTTCTAACTTCATAGCTCCATACAGAGGGATGCTGAGGTTTACACACACAGTTATACTTTTATATTTGACACCTGATGTTCATAAAAACAAAATACTACTATGATGTGACACTTTCACTTTTCTGTTATAAGATAGAAAGCACTTTCTTCAAGTGCAAGTTCTTTATTTTGTAAATCCTAAATTTACTGACATCTTATTTTACAAGTACAATATTTTTTTAATTTTTATTTATAGTTGTAAATTCTGATTTACGAGGAAAAACTGAGCTAAACCAAAATCGAACTGATTCAACAAAATTTTAAAAAGTTTTAAATTTTCTTAATTAAGATATATTTGTCCATGAAAATGAAATGAAAAGAGAAAATGATTGGTTAAAAAAGAAAACTAAGGGGGAGCTCAATAAACTACAAAAGAAAACCACACTTTGACAGTTGTTTATTTTAAAGCATTCACCCCGTAGAAGCAAATGCCTGAATTTAGAAAACTACAAAGATAGTGGGGAATGTTACGTGTTGTTAGAGCTTCGGGCATAACTGCATTTTTAAGCAGATCCCCTTTATTAATATAGCACACTCAACATCACTTCTGAAAGCCACATAAACCAAGGCTCAAACAGAGCTCTGTGTAATATGCAGTCTGGAATCTGCTGGCTTCTCTGAGTCTGAGCTCATTTAGGCCAACAATTTAATTGCCTTTATAATAATTTGTCTAAACAGGCACCCTTTCAGCCTGATTGCATTACCATGATGTTTATGATGTTTATGACTGAGATGGTCACATGCTGGTTTCCTGTTGCCACAATAGTTGGAGCTTGGATCAGTATTTTTCGAAAAATCAATAAAATATGTTCCCAAATCACACTCTGGTATCATTATTCCTAATAGCTAACAAGAAGCTACACAGTTTTCCATCTGGTATGTATCATTCTTCCAACATAGACGCCTGTCTTTGAAAGTTATATTTTTCATGAAATGCTTTACAGAGCAGCTTATGCCCTAATAAATATTATAACTTTAACTATGACAGCCTTTAACAGATACAGTAAGGCTCAGATGTATTAGATTTTTAGGATTCAACTTTTAACCTCTCATAGAATGTTGTGTGCATTTGGTCTCCAAACATCAAACTAATTAGAGAACCATTTTTAAAAAAGGGTTTGCCAACAAAATTTTGTAAATTATGCAGGACAGAAGCTAGAAATGTAAATCTAATAACTAAAGACTGGGTCAGAATTTTTGACCCAGTTTGTTTAAAGGGGAGGAGAAATTGGGGTAGAGTGCCTGTTATACAGCCTGTCTTTTTGAATGACTCAACCTCCTTGAACCTACTTCACACAATGAAATAGGAGATACAAGTATAAAATGGTAAAAAAAAAAAATACTGTCTAACATTATTACAGCCTGTATCAATGTTAGATGTTCCAATAAAATCCAGTTTATTCATAGAGCACATTCAGTAAGAAAAAAAGGCAGAAACAAAGTGTTATCATGAGATTCTAAGCTAAAACTCACGCAAAAGAACAAGCAACTAATGCTGAGTTTAACGTTAGGGAGAAGATATGAGTCTTTCAAAGATTTTAGAAAGAGAGTTAAGAAGTTTGTTAAACATGTAGAGGCAACCTGTTCCATAAATAAGGACCTAAACTTGCTAGAACATGATAACCTCTGAGCTTCAGCCTCATCTTGGAACAGAGCAGATGGTCAGCTGACCCTAGAGACCTTAAAGGATAGTGAAGAATAACAAGCCAGAAAGATAAGATTCTTTTTTTTTTTGTTATATATCGTCGTGTTGATCGATAAACAGCAAAAGAAGACAGTAGTGATAGATGTGGCAATCCCAAGCGACAGCAACATCAAGAACAAAGAACACGAGAAGCTTGAGAAATACCAAGGGCTGAAAGAGGAGCTAGAAAAGATGTGGAAAGTAAGAGCAGCAGTGGTGCCAGTGGTAATTGGAGCACTGGGGGCTGTGACCCCCAAACTGGGAGAGTGGCTACAGCAGATTCCAGGTAAAACATCAGAGGTCTCTGTCCAGAAGAGCGCAGTCCTAGGAACAGCTAAGATACTGCGCAGAACCCTCAAACTCCCAGGCCTCTGGTAGAGGACCAGAGCCTGAGGATGACACATACCACCCCACGAGGGGTGAGAAAACAGTTATATACATACAATTAGAATTAATTATATATCGTAGCTAATAGTATCCCTTGACGAGCAGCCAGCACAGAAGTGTTGAGTTAGAAGTCAAGCAGCTGAATTTTGGACAAACTGAAAGCGAAAGACGGCGGCCTATCTGTCATCTTTATTTAATTCAACATGTTGCTTCAATTAGTTATTGTAAAAGAGAAGTAAGAACAATGAAGAAACAAAACCAATTCAGGCTGCAGTAACAGCTGCATAAATTGGTTTTCTAAGGAAATAATCTGCTTTCCTCCTCCTATTATACCCACTATTATTGGTAATCTGGGCGTTTGACTGTAATACTTTAAACAGCATTTTTCTCACTGTCAGGTCAAACTTATACCAAAAACCAAGATGTTGGTTCATATTTGCACTAGGACACATAGGGGAAAAATAACGCTTTTGACATGGATGCTTCTTACACATTTACTCAGAGGCACCATTTAACATGCTAAATAGATTGTTTAATTCATTTACTTTATATGTGTTTTTTATAGAACAAAGCATAAAACTGCTGTCAGAAAAAAAGAGCAAAAAGCATGTGATGATAATATGACTTTATGGTTTTTAACATTAATATTTTTGAGCGTTAATATAACATGATATCAATATAACTGCTGCCACCTCACTCACATCAGACTTGTTTTTCCTCCTCTACAGTCCCATGTGATCTCCGTTCCTCTCAGTGTATGCTAACACTATCAATGCTGCTGAATGACAGCAAAATCTCTCCATCTTTCCAATCAAAGCATGAAGCAGAAGGTAATCAGTTCTGGAAGACTTTACTTTTTCTTGGTAGTTAATCTGCATCTTCATCATCTTCACTAATTTTTAGAGTCAACATACATTGTGTTATGACAATATGAAATCTGTAATGCAAAAAAACTATTCTGTGTGTAGAATATATTATCACATTACTACGATATCATTTTAAAGTATAAATTAAAGGTTTTTGATATAATGTAATCCATCTTTATTTTTTATCCTGATATGATATTGCCCAATTCAATAAAAGTTTTATAGTAAAGCTTCCAGGTTCCAACTTGAGATATATTTCCTTCTCTTTTGCCAAGATGGCAGCTTTACACTTTATGTTGTTTATTATCAACATGGTTCCAGTAAAAGTGTCGGAGTCCCTAACATCCATCAAGGCCTCTAAGTGAGTCAATTAGCTTGACCTCTAAGTGTCTTTTGTCAAGTCCAGAGCGGTGCTGATTATATGAATAAACAAACATTACTGTCACTGGCAGATTACTGCATAGATCATTGGGAATGACAGCTCTGATAAAAGCTTTTTAAAAAGGTTTGCCTAAGATGGTTTTACTTCTATCTGAATAAGAAGGTGTGTCAGATAGCTGATTAGCAGCAGCACAAAATAAGTTCGAACTAATCTATGTTTTCACTTACACAGAAAATCTCATCTCCTCTTATAACTCTCACTCTCTCCCACCTAGTTACCCCCTCCCACTCTCACTGTGCTCTCCAACTTTCTTCTCCCCCACACTCTCTCATCTCTCCAAGCTGAGCCAGATCTCTTCTATATTCCTTTTGCTCAGGTCTGCGTGCTGAGACAGACTTATTTAACAAGCTCCTGGCGACTGGGCGGTGGATGTGGCAGCTGTGCAGTCGAGGCCAATGCGGCCCTTCCTTCCACTGGAGAGTAAATCCCTGGGAGAAGGTCTCCAGATGGGCTCGGTTTGAGGCAGTTCACCCCTGGGTCTGCTAGATGAACGGCATATGAGACAAAACTGCATATGTGAATTCCTAATGAGTTTAATTAATTAGATGGCTGCATTTTGGTCTGTACTTACATACAGCACCTGATTTCTTTCCATCTTCAGCTATTAGATCATTACTGTCGTGTGGACGATGGTTACAGCGCTGTCAAAAAGTATTTGCTCCCGTTCTTACAAGTAAAAGCTGACCCCCTCTTGCATATTTTTTTACTCTGACTCCACATATTATGACAGAATATTTTAGTGCAAAGATTGATGTTTAAAAGGAGTTGCAGGGGACCAACCAAGGGCCCATCAAGGACATTTTATATATTTTTTTATATATGAATATATATACGTATATACATAAGAGTCAGTCTTTCAGAGCTTGGTGCAAAGCGACTGAGATGCAGTATAAAAGTGAGTTACTTATCTGTTCTTGAACTAATTTCTGTCAGGACATAAAGTCTTTTAGCCTACTTCAGGGTTCTGTTTGTTTGTTCTTCTACGCATCCAGCAGTCAAATCAAATTCAGCTATCCTAAAAATAATAAGAAATCACAGTGATTTCATTATTTATAAAGAGGGGAAGTAAAACTTCATGCACAGCCAGGTTGTTTGGTTTGGATCTTTTCTTTTTTTTTTTTTGAAAAAAAAAATCATCATTTATTAATCACATTTTGTATTTATTCAGGTTATCTTTGCCTTATATAAATATTAATTTGACGCTCTAAAGACAGGGGAATTGGAGGATTTTTTTTTTTTCCCGCAGCACTGCAGCTTTAATAGACTTCATATCATCAGCATCAGGGCGTCTGACCATTGTTGCCACACATTAACATTTTCTTTGACACTTTATGTTGATATATTCTGGCTTGCTCCCTCCTTGCATGAGCTGCTGGTATTCTCAGTGCATACTGCGTGCTGACACTGCTTTCTTTTTTGCATCCATTGATTCAGGAGCTCTGAGTGATAGATGGGTTTAATAAAGAAAGGTGCAGTCCTTCCCAAATAAATGAGCAAACACAGGATTTATTAACAACATCTGCATTTTAAATGGAAGTAAACAGGTCTTGAGCTGAGAAACACGATCCTCCCCATCGACCTGAAATCTGGGTCAGAGTGTTTGGTGATGCATTGAATGGTGCAAGGGGATACTCATTCATTATTATTTTACATGAGCAATCCTCTCATTGTCTTTTCTTGCCTATCATTGTCTCAGATTCATGTATTTGTAGTTCATCTTTGTCCTTTAGGAAGAACAGACCTTGTGTTGGTGCTTCTGTTCTCCAGGGTTCCTCACTCTTCTCTTTTGTCTGTCCCTCCTTATTCTGATAGAAGTTCTCTCTTTTGAAGTTTCAGAGCATTTTCCCTTTGAACCAACGAGCTCATCACGGGTTTGTCATTACACATATTGTCCTTTTAGTCACAAACAGTAGCACATTAACTTGTCCTTTCCTTTTCTTGCCATGCCAGTGCCACAGGCTGCTTAGTGGTTTTGATTTATCCGTGCACAGTGCCAGCAGAGTTAAATCTCTACTCCCGCTTGGCTTAGAAACAGTGGTGCGCACGGTTTAATTTCAGCTCGTGCTGTCGTGATAATGCAGGCCTGTTTGCCAGTGATTGGACTAATTAATAGGCTCACAGATGATCCATGCCGTCTCTAACAGTCGCAGCGGAAGAAGGTGGAGAAAAAAATGCGGGGGGATAAAAAAGGGGCATAAAGGAGAGAGCAAAACTAAAGCTGTTTGACCGGTGAATTTTTCAAATATCATCACTTCATATGTTTAAAATTTCCATCTGCACAGATAGAATGTGAAGAAAATATGCAGATTGTTTTGTACTTTGCGTGAACCTTTTTATCAGTTGCATCTTATTTGGTAATTAAGCACACATTTAGCAGGTCTTCTATTGCCCACATGAACATTTTTATTGTTCACTATCCAGCATTGAAAAAAAAAAACTACAACAACCCCCCTTCCCCTCTTTTTCTTATTGTCCCCACAGATAATCAACAGAAAGTCTGTGCAATGAACATTAGTATGATAGCCATCCCTCTGAGCAATTACTGACTGAGCTGTGACTAAATGAAAAAAATATTGTGTTTGCCACACATCCATTAGTCAACTATATGCCTCACAATGGAACAATAGGGGAGTGCTGTTTGTCTGCAGAGTGTTGACAATGATGTATGGCTATACAGTTCAGCAAGTGGGTAATTTGTCCCCAAACCTTTACTGTGTGATCTAGGATTTACGTTCCAGCCCAATTTGTAAACTTATAGATCTGAGCTTATTTGCCACAAGTCTCATTCACTCATTCAGTCTCATGCAGCAGCAGATCTCAGGAAATCAATTGAAGGAACTAGCAGCATTAAAATATATTTATAAATTAACATTTCCCTCTTCAAACAACTGCCACACACTTGGTTTTCTTTTTAAGGTATCAGCAAAAGCAGTGTGAGTGGCTTTCTGCCAAGGCCAACTGGGGTGCAAGGAGACAGAAACAGACATACAAGAAAAGCAGAGATACAAAAAGTAACTGTTAACTAGCTCCACAAGTAGTTCTGTCCAGGAAAGACACAGTCAAGCAGACCAGCTCCCTACCAGTTCTTATTCAGGAGGATGAAAGAGAGCACATACAGTTAGTCACAGTTAAAAAAAACTGGACGACATTAAAAAACAGACCAGGAAGAGAGCAGATGAAGCTACTATGATGAGAAAAAGCAGAGAGCACATAAAGCTATGAGAGAGGAACTCAACAAATAATGCAGATTGGGAGAATAGAGATAGAAAGAACCTGAGTATAGAAAAGCGATCCCATGTCTTCCAGCAGCCCAAACATACAGCAGCATAAATATAGAAAATAACTCAGGAAAACTTAACAATTTTTGTTTCTGAAAACCTAACTATTCTGTCTATTTTCTTTCTGTTAAAAGGAAGTTTTTCCTCACCACTATCGCCTCCTGCATGCTCCTTGTGAGGAATTGCTGAAGAGTCATTGACAAAATACAAGTGAAAATCGTTGCCTCAAGCTCATCCAGGAGAGCATGTCTTGCAAGTCAATGACTCTATGTAATCACATGGTTTTCCTTGACAGAAATTTTGAACAATCTGAAAGTATTGTCACTGTAAAGTGCCTTGAGATCAGATGTGATATAAACTGAATTGAAATGAATTGAATTTCAAGCCCATTCTCTCTAAACTTATGACTGGCCAAGACTTTTTCCAGATTGGTTAGCTCATGCTGATACCAGTGGTCAGACCATGTTTAATGCCATTATAATTCTCTGTCATCCTCCTTATGATTATCTTTACTAGACTTAGGTACCAAATACTTTTAGTTGCTCCTGTTTAAATAGGCATTTGTAAAAATATACAAAATATGTTGGATGGTAAGTGAATGTTGAAATGTCATTTTGGGGGCTGCATGGTGGTGCAGTGTGTATTGTAGCACTGTTGCCTTGCAACAAGTGCTGCAAGGTCCCGGGTTCCTGGTGTAGGGTCTTTCTGCTTGGAGCTTCCTTGAGCATGTATGGATTCTCACCAGTTACTTTGTCACCCTGTTCAAAAACATTACTGTTAGGTTGATTGTTGACTCTAAATAACCCTAAGGTGTGTGCATGCTTATATCTGGACTGGACTGGACTTTTTAAAATTTATTTTAATATTATTATTTTTTTATGTTAAAAATTGTGTTTCGCAACCCCTAGCTGACAAAATGGTTTATTTACCCTTGTGTCTGTAGACACATAATAATGTATAGGCTTTATTTCCATAAAATAAAAAGATAGCATTGTCTTGAGTTGTTAACAGTTAGCATTTTGTTGCTTTTCCATGGGAGTAAACACTTACCAGCATCTCACAGCATTGAACTGCAATTTTTCACAATATTATCTGTATTTTCACATTACAAGAGTTTACTACAATATTTGCAGCATAGTATTGTAATTTAGTATTTCTACTCTGAAATAGATGTTCGCACAATAGAATATTGTAAACATTACTTTTCACAAACTTCACAACATTTTACTGTATTGTTTTAAATAAGAACACTGTAATCACACTATCCTTTGTGATAACACAATACATTACAGTACGATTTCACAAACCTGATTTGCTTGTTTGTAATCAGTCTTGGCTTTCAGTTAAGATTGTGTTGACATTGATGCAAGTATCTAAAATGCTGCCAATACTGCTCAAAGTGCTGGTGTCAGTACAGGAGCTCAGGCACGAATCATATATCTAATTTATTAGAATATAATCTTTTTACTGATTAGCTCTATGTGCAGCCTCCTGCTGTTTTAGAGGGACGAAGAAGAACTGATCACCTAGATTTAAGGATTTAGCAGAGTTTAACCTGAGCCAGACCTTACCACTATGATAGTCAATTTACAATCATGCAAGTGGAATATTTTTTACAACATATTGGTATCTGTACTCTGTATTGGCAATACCCACAGCACAGATATCTGTAATAGGAGAAAAAATGATAACAAACATTTATACTACTAATAATAATAAATACTAGTTTCTTTCTGTGGTGTTGGATTCACTTACAGGGAAACAAAATAGGAAACAATAGG
>NW_015150878.1:326705-331332 GCF_000732505.1 Cyprinodon variegatus | reverse complement strand
ATATATGGTGACCTATTTGCCACTGTTAGTATTTGTAGTTTGAGAGCCTTTGATATGGACTAAGCATGCCTGACATACTGAATCTGACGTGCTGCCTCGTTCCTTTTTATATATGTAGAGCTTTGACAATTTACGAACCTAGTTTTATGAATTATTTCTGCTCCTGCTGCCTAATTTTGTCTTATCTTCATTACAAAATCACATAAATGTTTTACTTACAATACTCTTCAACTTGCCAAGTCTAACAACTGTTTTCATGTTTGCACGTTCTTGAAGTAAGGTTAACTCAATGTGACAGAGTGTGAATGAAAAGTGTGTTGAGTTAAATTTTCATCAGACTTAGAAATGGCTTTCAGGTGTTGGACAAAAATAAATAAACTAAAGATCTGAACAACTAATTCTGAGTCCTTGCTTTAGTTCTGCTTTTGGACAGGTTTGTTTGTCTCTTGATTCGGTAACCATGTTTTTAAAAATGCAGAAAGGGTGAAACCCCCTTTTCCAGATTTTTCCCAACCAAAGATATGGGAATGTTGGAGACTTTCTTAGATATATTACTTGGATTTAAACCATTTTTTCACAATTCATGAAGTTTAAAAAATGTATATAAACACAGACTCATCAGACACTACGCTGAACTAAATTGAACCTGAACTTAGTTGAACTTGAATTTATCAAACATTTTAAACACTCTTTGTTTGTACGCAAGTTTTGAACTTTGTTTATTTTGTCCCCATGTATATAGCACATTTACATTAGTCCAGGGGTCTTCAACGTTTTCCAGGCCAAGGACCCCCAAACTGATGACAAGATGGAGCGGGGACCCCCTAATTATATATACAGTATTGTATGAAATTGTGTTATATCAAACTGGTCCTATAGTCACTCTATTACAGATGGAGTCATGTAACGAAAGTAATTTCTCCCTGGGATTATTAAAGTATTTCTGATTCTGATTCTGATGGAAGATGGCGAAGGGTTTAATCATGAAGGAATGGCTTCCAACATTACTGTTGTGACAAAGAGATCTCACCTGAGAGGTTTCTGACACAGCTCATTAGAGATGGTGGTGGGGGGCATTATAATCTGGGATAAGTAGAGATGTTGAAGTGGGGAGCACTTATGACTAGGGGCCATCTACTGTTTGGTAATGACTGTTTTTCTTTCCAACAGGACATTGACGCAGTTCACAATGCCTGTCTTACAAAAGAGTTTTTCCAGAGAAGCATAAAGTTTGGATGGGAAGGGAAGTTTACAAGAATGGACAGCACTTCAATACAGTGAATGTGCTCTGTGAGGCTATCTTAAGCAGATGGAGCAATATTCTCTCTGGCTTCCTGGTAACACTACAATCATGCCTGCTAAAAATGATTTTTTGAGTTGTTTAACCTGATTGGCGCAGGTGCAACTGCTCATTTCTGGCTCTATGTTTGGAAAAACATTGTTTCTATTTTATAGAAATTGGTTTCCTTTTAGATAAGGTCTTATATTTCAGTTTTGTGGTTGTTTGCAATAAGTTGCTTCTTTGGATCTAACTGCAAAAAGTAAATTCTTAATAACATAAACTTAGAGACAGAAGAAGACAAATGCTGCTGGACAGAGAAAAAAACAGAAGAGGCCATTGATTAACAAACAAGAGATTTTATGCTGGGGAGTTTGATTACTAAAAGCTACAAAATAAGTAATTGTTAACTAATTTTTTTTCTCTTAAAAGTCGAGAGAAACAAGGAGCCTGAAGGAAGGAATAATACCAAAAAAGTACTCTAGGTTTTTTTTAAAAGGCAAAGTTGTAAACCCAAATTGAAAAATGTTAAGTGCACAAAGCTGCCTAAAGTTTTTTTTTACCATCATTACCTCTCCCGGCATATATCTGGGATCAACATCATTGTGTATTCCAGAGCTGCTGGTTCGGAGTTGCTTCGGGGGGTTTGAGAGCTCCGCGGCAAGTTAGCAAGCTGTTGGAGCACTGCAGTAAATGATTCATGGTGTACAAGGAGGCACGTTCGTGTCTGCGTTGATTTTAAAGCAGCAACTGAATGATGTCCTTTAACTCAAGGTCTGGAGTCCCTGAGTGGATATTACACCTCAGGTTAGTCCTATTAATGAGGAAGAAGTGATTTTCCTCCGCCTTTCGAATGTTGTTCACATATGTTCCAGGAGAATTTAGATGAAATGTGTCATTGGAGGACCATTAGTCCAGGGTTGATCAAGCCACTGCAAAGCTGATGGTAATTTGCTCTGGGACAATCTGTGCTGGCACCATTCCTCCCCATGGGACTGTGTAGGTGTAGTAATAATAAAAACAAACACCTCTTGTTCAACTTTACACCATAACTCCCTGCTCCACCGACTTATTCCCTCACCTTCTTATTATGTGTTTTTTCTCTTTTTTCTTCACACCTCTCCCTGCATGAGCTTGTATTTTAACCCAGTCAGTCCTCGAGGAGATGAAGTGGAAGGATAAGGTCACGGCGTATGTACTGGCTCTTATTGAGGCTTAATGAATACCATTAATTGAAACGGGGGACTTGTTGGGATGGCCATGGCCTTTGTCCAGTCATGATTAAGCGATACTATCAGTTATCAATCGTAATGAGCTTTTGAGGCTGTGGGAGGGGAGTGCCGGCTTTTGAAATAATAACATCTAGGTGCCACAATGAGGGTAAGGCCAGACACCTATCTATCTCAACATAATTATAGTATGATACCCTGGGAGTGGGTACTTTCTCAGTACCTCACTGTTTTGTGTTCATTTTGTTGATGTAAATATCACTAAATAGACGTTTGTTTTATAAAAGTGATGGTGAAGTGTGAGAAAAATCTCATCCAAGACGCTATACTTTGGTTTTATATCAACAATACAATTGGAATACAGTTAATTCCAAAGCTATTCATACCCCATTATGGATTAATATATACATTAATTTTCATTCAACAAAGAATTTTGTTTTTTATAAGAAATATACTGAAACAATGTTGAATGATTACACTTTTGCGAAAAGAAAGTATTATTTAAACAATGGCTTTTCAAAGTTATTTGCATCCTTTTCAAATTTTACTGGAAAATATATATTTTTAGTGTAATAATATCCTTCTTATAATTTCTGATCAGTTTCATCATGTGTGCTCTGGATTTTTCATGATTTTTGTCTCTGGTGATGAGCTCCATACCATCACCCTAATCTTAAGCTCCCTCCACCGATTCTTTGTCACATTCAGTATGGTACGCTTCCAGAATTATTTCCCATCCTCAAGCTAAGGTAATGAATTCAACATTTCTGTATTTCCATGAACACATATCTGAATTTTAAGCCAAATGCATAAACCTCTTCTTATATCTTCAGAGTAGCAAAGCTTGACTGATTTTCCACCCATGGTTTTCTCTTTCTTGTCACTTCAGCAGTGTTGTCCATTCCCTGACGCACTCATTGAGAATGCAGCATCTGTTGGGTCTTTGCCCTGCGGATTTAAATAATTCACACAAAGCACAGTATCCATTCAGTTTTTATGAGCCCCCTGTGGCAGTTCAAGGCAGTTCAGTCTGTTTATATCACAATCCCCCTTGTGTGCCATCATCTCCGCCTTTTTTAATTTGGTATTTGGTGGCAGCCCTACAAAACTTGTCCCCTCATTGATCTTCTCTACCTTTTTCTTAATAAAAAGCATCACTCGTTCTCCAAGTATGATGCTTTAGAGCCTTTGTCTTTTTAACACCTTAACACAAGTGAATGATAGCATATTTTTATGTAGCTTTTAAAACTTAAAATACCTGAGACATATTCATGGGTGGCTCATATAATCAGGAAAAAACAAGTCATCTTGCAGAGGCTCCAACAGAAAAAGAACAGCTACAGTAAGCAGCAGTGCACCAAGCCTGGAGTAATGTACCCATCTCATCTCTCTCATAACGTTATTAAAAGTTTAGGCCTGGAGGCCATGAAGCTTTAGCAGAGGATTATTATTTCAAGCTCTCTGGAAAATAAATCAATCTTTTATCAAAGTCCGCAGTCCCCATGAACTACCTAATCAAATTGAACAGTGTTCTAGGCAAGTATCCTGCTACTCTTCTATTAAACCGAGCTATTGCTGAGGGAGATGGCTCAAAAATAGCCTTCCTCATAAGACATGGTTGTTATGTGCAGACAATTGAAAAATCCCATAAATCTGTAAAACACTTCTCCTGCAGCATTCTGCCTTTGAAGTTTCTCCTCTCGTCATTTCTAGCTGAGTGAATAAAATGTGAAGGGAGGTTTCCACATTCTGTGAGGTATTTAAGCATTTTATCCAACGTAGCACCCAAACCTTCATATTTAAAAATACCACTCTTATATTTCGATGGGAAATTGTAGGGCAAACCAATTTCTTTTTTTCATACTTTTATAATGTGATTTCTAAAGAATAATATCTCTCCTCTTAAAGTTTTTCTCCTCTCTCAGACTGGCCCTTGCCCCCTGTGAGTGGATGTGGCTGTTTTGCACACTCCCTGTTAGCTATAGGAGTGGATGAAATGTACGGTATTTAAAAGGACAATACGTTTGGAAAAAAGCTGATGAGTTTAATTTTTATTTTATTTTTATTTAACCAGGAAGTCCCTTGAGATTGAAATCTCTTTTTCGAGGGAGACCTGGCC
>NW_015150878.1:311205-325872 GCF_000732505.1 Cyprinodon variegatus | reverse complement strand
ATGGCTTGGTTCAGTGAAGAGGCAACTGAATAAATCACAGTGTCATCTGCATAAAGATGCAGTTTAGCAGTTTGCACGTCCTTTCCAATGTTGTTTATGAATATAGAAAATAAGATGGGGGCTAAAATCGAACCTTGAGGAACACCCAAAGAAACTTGAAACTTGAAAGACTGCATTTTAATGATATCCACGCTTCTTTTATCTTTCATTCTACTATTCGTGGCGGTTTTCAGGTCAGATGCTGAAGGATATGGTTTATAACACAATTAGTGCAACATGTGACTTTGTTTATTTAAATTTTAGCTTTTTTCTCATTAGCAGGTTCGACCACCCTTTACAAAATAGGGATTTTTTTTTCAGTTTGTTGATACTTAATATCTTGGTGTGAGTTAACAAAATCTCATGGGGACAGATATCCCTAATGCCAATGAAACAAATATAGCAACCAATCAACTAGGAAGGTCACTTTCAGAAAGATAAATAATTCTATCGTGAAAAAAAATATTTTTTTCAACTAAAAAACATTTAAACTTTCACTAAGTGTCCAAGGAGTGGTTTCCCTGCAATATCATGTTTGGTGAAATAACAAAAAAAAAAAAACAGCTTGATATCAGATCATACACACCTGATCTAGCATGTTAAATGTTTAAGCTTATTATTATTACAAGGCAAGTACAAAGAGAATAACTAAGACTTGTTTAGATTTCACAGCAGAAAATCCTCAGTAGGACTGAGAGTTTTCAAAGCTGCAGCTTAAAGAACAATGTGATCTCTGGAACAATGTGCATTTTAAACAGACGTGACTAAAGTAAAGATGCTTGGCTCTAAAGCTTAGGAATATGTTTGGTCTTGCACAGCCTTGAAGCGGACCGGGCTTACCTCTAAATCTCTAAGTAATAGACTCCAATCTGTGGTTATCTGTCAAGCAGTTTAAAAAGAGCTATAGTGGGTTATGGACAGTACAATGATCCAACTAACAAAATTAGATCTCCAAAAGACTGGCCAGTCACGAGCTCACCTTACCTGAAACTTGTCAGACTCTGCAGACTGATCAATGCAAATGTTAATTAAAAATTGAGCTAAGATTCAAAAATCGATAGGTCAATATACCTTCGGATCCACTCAAGAGGCTCTTAAAGTAATACAGATAACTAATTTGATTTATTGCCATCAAAGGCACTAGTATAGCTATACATCTAGTGAAGTGATTTTAGTTTTTATCATGGGTGTACAATGGAAAACCGTGTTAAACTTACATTGGGCTGGGTAACTTTTCTGCTTTTTGTTTTGTTTTTTGAAAGAGATGTTGTAAATGTTGATACCTGTAGGCAAGAAGGATCGTCTGTAATGGTGTCTTATGACAGATCTAGGAAAGCCTCTGACTTAAAACATTATGTAGTCGTTTTACATTCTTATGAACAGGATGCTCACTATTTATGAAGAATTCTTCTTTGTGATTCATCTCTAGAGGTTATAGGAGTTTCTAGAAAATAACCAGCCTTCTTTTTCTGCTTGTTGAGCTTCTTTAAGTCATTTGCTCTGATGCTTTCTTAAGAAGTTAAGTCTGCTCCATCATTTCCCATAGACAACTTCACAATGTGTATTTATTCTCCTCCACCACCTCTGCCTGGGGAGTGACGGCCTAATGGTTAGGGCACAGAACTTGGAATCCTAAAGTTGTGAGTATGAGCCCCACACCCATAGACTGCCACTCTGGGTCTCTGAGCAAGACCTTTAACCGCCGGTTGCTCCCCGGGCACCCCATGATGGCAGCCCTCTGCTCCCCGAGGGGATGGGTTAGATACAGCAGTACATTTCTCCAATGTGAGATCAATAAAGTTCAATTATCTATGTTATCTTTACTATGATGTTATTATGAATGTACTTTTTCCTGAAATCTACAATAATCAGGCTTGTTTGTCACATCAAATATCATGATAATGTGACATTATATTCACCTTAAACACCATTACTATTTAACTAGTGGCAAGTGGAATTCTTGCAGACCAACAAATACAAGGTAAAGTTTTGGGATTCCTTGGCAATCACAGTGCATTTTTCATCTGTGCACTGCTATTGAGTGACAAATTTGTATCCAGGACTTTGGTATACACGCACAAAGCTCAAACGTGCTTTATGTCCTTTCAACCGAAACCATGCACATTTGTGTGAAGAAAAGTAATTTCCAATCAAGTTTTGGTAAAAGTTTGAATGAATAATTGCATGTATTTTGCAACTGTGATCATGTGGACTACACATCAGACTGTGTTGTCCTCCAATTAGGTTTTGTAGGAGCAGCAGTGACAGGAACTTCACTTCCTGCTCAAAGACCGGGACTGTGTCACTCCTCCACTGTAGCAATGCTTTTATTTCCAACCCTAATGAGCATGCCACTCTATTTGTCTCATATACTGTAGGCTTGTTTACTGTTTGTCTTCTTTTACATCCTATTTTTCAAACACTACATTCAATTCATCACCTCAAGGGCATGTCAATTGAAAAGGTTATACTTTTATGCTACTGTTATTTGTGAATAGACATCAAAGAAGCAATGTACTACAGTATGTTTCTTTTCTTCTAACTCTCACATTTTCTTACAAACACACAAGAAAGGTATTTTTCTCTTTATATGCCTCGGTGAATGAAGAAAATTACTTCTTCCACTCTTTGATATACAAGTACGGCCTGTGCCTCGTTTGATTTTGTTTCAGAAGTCAGGCTACACTAGTCTTCTAAAATGTTGATGAGACCATTTTAGAAGACACCTATAGAATCGTGACAGAGATTTTCACAGACCTGCATAACTTTGATACTGAGAAGAACTGGCTTTATAAAATAGGTGCATAAAATGAGCTTTTATCAAGTAATTACCTTATTTAAGTATTCAATAAGTTACTAAGATACTAAGTGATGATTATACTTTCAATAAAGTTAGACTGAAAACTTTTCTATAAGTTGGGTATTCTTTAAAACATGCACACAGATATTCTACAACATTTGTGAGTTCAAAATTCAACTCTGTTCCCTGGGCTTTTTCTCATATCAGCTTCATCCGGTCTGTTCCTGTTTTGCCGTGACACCGTCCTGGAGGAAAAACATCATCCGGGCTGCTTTCAGATTCGTATCGGATTTAGGACCACATAGCCAACTGGCCTGGGTTGGATTGGAAAAAATCAGATCCGTGTTGTTCAGACAGCCATGAAAAGATTGGATCCAGGTCACATATGGGCAAAAAAATCGGATTTGGTCACTTCAGGCTGCAGTGTGAACATAGCCTTTGCTTCCCATCCATCCAGGAAGCTTTTTCAATTGAAATGTCAGGATTAGCGTTGAGTTCGAGGCTATTTACGGTAGCCCAACAAAACCTTGTTTTTGTTTAGAAAACCTGTCTAAGTCTCTGAAAGGGGCGTCGTTAAGGGGAATTGTTGGCCTGGATAAATAGGCGAGGTCTTCTGTTCCCCTGTAAAAGGGAACAGAAGACATCAAAGGTTATCATCGCAACCACTTTACAAGGGAACTGAAGTCCAGTGGATTGTTTTTTTACTTTTTTGGAATCCCATATTATTGTCATGTATGTGTTAGAAACTTAGACTTATGCAAGATAGAGCACAACTGCAAACCCTGGTTCCTCAAGTATGTTAAAAACATGATTCATTTTTGAAATGCGATGCATAACCAGCTTATCTCTCTGTAGTTCATGGTGAAGACAGAATAGCATTTTTTATTTCCTCTCAACCACAAGGTTTTAGGTGCAAAGCATAGCTAAAGATTGCATGGAGTTAGCATAATCTGCTTCTGCCTGGCTTTGTTTGTTCTTTATACAGCAAATATGTGTAAATGTATGTTTTTCCATCTCTGTGTGTGATGCTCTGGTGATCTTCTCAAGCTGTTCCCCACATCTTGCTCCTTGACAGCTGGGATTGGCTCTATCCTCTGTGTCCCTGAACAGAATGAATAGACTGTGAGGAAAAGGATGGATGGAGAGTGATGATTATTGATCAGTGCTTTAACCTCAGCTTGGCTCAAAAGATATTCCTTCAAAATACTGCATGATAATATTATCTCAGCAGATATAGTGCTAGAAATACATGTATTTTTAAAAATGTTTCTGATCTTTACAAGCTGTCTATAACACTATGATATGTTTTAAGTATTTTTCAAAATTATATTTCCCCCATTTAATGTGGTTTTATACATTATGGACTCAAAAACTGAAAATTGCATTGAAGGGACTGTGCTATGCCACAGCCCAATGAATGTTACTTGGAATATTTTACCCTGAATTGATGGGGAAGGTGGAAAATATGACATCCGTTTATGGAATGGTCTTAAAGTCCCCAGAGAGACAGAAACAGCTTTTAAGGGTTTGAGGTTCCAAATTGGTAACCAGCTTCATCTCTCAGAGAGCAGACTACATAGAGCAAAGGCCACACACCTGAAGGAAATTAGAATCTGCTGAGCGGTTTGTTGGTCTCCATCCATCATACCACCAGCTTAGCTCTGCACAGTAAGGGCTACACAGAGAGAAAGGGATGTACAATATTGTGGTAACAAGAATTATGACACTATTCTAGGTGTAATGTTGGAAAAACTCTTTTTCCATTTTACAAGTAAAGAATTAACATATGATGAAAAGTTTTTAAAATAATCTCAAATAAGAGCTGAACATTAGATCTTAAACAACAGTAAACACACTAGAAGGTTGAATATTTTAAACAATTGCACAGCGCTTTGTCATAAAAACTGAATTAAATTACTTCTTTCTTTCCCTGAACATTTTCATTACAGGCATTATGCTACAGTACGCTACCCACAGATTATAGAACATTTTTATTTTTATTTTGGAGATTTATGACCTGACAGAGCCAGTAAAAAGGGCAACAAATGTCATGGTCTTGATTCTGTTAAGTTTTCAGTTTCATGTTGATTCATGTTTTTCTTTTTTTTTTTTTGTCTAGTTTTATTGGTTTAGTTCCTATTTGTTGTGTTTTTTGGATGTATTTGAGTTCTTGGGTTTTACTTTGTTGCCCTCTTGTGTTGGTCTCCTTTACCCTCGCTCCTTTCTAGAAGCCTCTGTTCACACCTTCCCCCAATCAGCTCGTTAGTCCATCTTTGTTCAGTCAGCCATAAATACTCTCCCTGTCCAGTTCCTCTGTGCTGGTTCCTTGTCTTTCCTCATCTTTTTCCCTAATGTCTCCATGGTTCTGGTTTGTTTAACCTTACTTAAGTTGGATTTTTGGATTCCTGCCTCTGTTACCAGAGCTCACCTCTGCTGCCCTGCCTCTGCATGTGGGTCCTCAAACCTCAACCAACCCTGACAGAAGGAGTTAAACCAATAAAACTAGAAAACAAAGAAAAACATGAATAAACTTGAAACTGAAAACTAAAAGAAAACTTAAAAGAACAAAGACCATGACAAAAAAAATAACACAATGGAAAGAAAGAGGGGAAAAAATAAAGATCCAGCAAGAGAATATAAGGGAAAGACATTTACTCTGTGGCAAGACCTCAACCAAACAAAATGATCCATAACTGATGCAGGCCTGACAATGCTGTTCTTATATAATCTTCAGAGATTTAGCTGTGATGCGTATTCCAGCTACAATAAGAGTTACAGGCCTTTAGCTGCCGGATTCTGGTTCATGGAGGGCAGTCACTTTGAGATTTGAAATCAAATGTAAAGTGCATGATAAATAAAATTCATTATTATTAGTCAGGGTTCACAACAGTGCTATTTTCAATGGGTCCTGCAAGGAAAGCATTACTGAAATATTACTTTGTACTTCTTTAGAACATTTTTGGGAGCCCATAGGTGGATAATCCAGGTCCAGGATGTAGAATCCTGCCTAGTTTTCTTTCATCCTGTTCAAACTGGGGGGTGATTAGCCTCTAGTCTGTGTTGGGGAGCTGGAAAAGCAGCTTTCTGGACCTGATTATCCAAATTTCCTTTATCTTTCATCACAAACTCAGACTAGGTGGAAAATTATACATTCTCTTTTCATTCACATCATATTGATGCAAATTAAAGAATGTTATTTTCTCACAGTTTAGTAACACTCCATCTCAGTCCCCCCGACTGGAGAAAAGCAATACATTTAGGAAAGGATTCAGTCAAGTCAATTTTCTTCACTAGCCAATCAATGCATTGCTGAGAAGAACCATAGCAGAGTCATATTTCCCTTTCTTTTAATCATTATAACATACAAAATCTATTATGGTGATTGGATTTAACATTGGGAGAAAAAATGAGCAGCATTGTTTAAACAAGTAGACATCAGGAAAATAAATGACTTTTTAGAAATGCTACATCTCCCTAAAGCGTGGGAGTCAATGACTGATGTTCATTTCACATGAAAATACCAAGTAATGTCTGTAATATATCTGGGTCAGCTTAAATTTTGGTTGAAGGGTGTGTTTGTGCCATCAGCTGTGTGCCAAAAATGTATCTTTGAGTCTGCTGCCCTAAGCTGTAATGAACAACCGCAATGTCCAAATGTGCTGTCACACTGAGCTACTTGTCAGCTCTACTGGAGCTTTTAACAAAGCTCTGCAGACCACCGGCCCCTCCCTGTTTTTTCAGATCTCTCTGATCTAACACTGCAAATCTTCTCACTGCCTCTCTTTCTCTGCACCGCACATGTAAAGTGAAAGTACAAAACTACACACATGAATAATCAAAGCTGGCGTAAATCAATTCAACACGCTCCAAAGCTCACGCACATTTCACTGTCGTCCAGAAGTTACGCTTACTCCCAGAACAGAGAGATTCATCAAAGGAGGGATTTAGCATGATGCTAACAGTGCTCTGCAGGAGTAGGCACTGGTAGCTTTCCTGTATTACCTGCAGATTTTTCATCCAAGTTACCTGATCCATGCTGCGACCTGAACAGCGTGTTTGAGGAAGGATCCAGCTGGTTGAACCCCTGATGAGAAGATTGATACCCTGTCTCATTTCGTCTTGAAAAACCAGCCTGACTGTGCTCTAAAGCTGTTTTCTGCTGAAAATGTCACACAAACATACAGCAAAAAAGGAAATAAAGATTCATTTGAATACTCAAATAATGTTGGTTGTTCTTTTTGAAGAAACAAAACTGGAATAGTGATTTTTTTTCCTGAAATGTAATAATAAAATGTGCCAACTGGCAGTCTTTATTTGGTTTAAAAAGATATTGCTGGGCAATTTTTATCCAACTTTTACACAGAAAACAAAACTAAAAGTAGATTAATTAGGGTAACAGAAGAAAAAAAAAAAATTTCCCCAACTTTTATGCAACTTCAGGTTAAGAAATGTTATGTACACACAGCTTTACAACATAGTTATGCTTTATTCAGAAAAGGCGTGATAGATCTTGTGTCAAACTGTCAAACACTGCAAAATTAAATTTTCACCATGGTGATATCCTGAAGACAGGCATAAAATCAATGAGTTAAACACATTAAGTTATATAAAGGCAGGTATAATTCTATATAGAAGAGGTAATCTTCAAAAGACATGAACCATTGAAGACTGATAGGCAGGGACAGCAATCTTTCATTTAAATAATGTGGTACACCTGGCAGGGAAAGGTTTAAAAATGCAGGACTCAGTTCTTTACACAGGTAATCCTTCATCCTCATTATCCACTGTACCAAAAGAGGCAGTAAAGGATTTGCACCAGTTTTAAGTAATCAAACCCTCATTGATAAGGGTTGATTTCCCGTTATATTGCTTTCACTTGTAAATAATGCAATACAGCTGGAGGTTAATTAATATATTATGCAATGTGTTGAACATCTGTTGTAAACGCTCCCTTGGTTTAGCTTTTAAGTCTGAAACAATATGTGTTGACCTGAGATATGTTGATAAACTAGTGTTAGCAATATGTTGTTAGAATATAGAAAACACACAAGGAAGAACTTGTCTAATGGACTGCTATTTTTCCAATCAGAGAAAGCTATTCCATACATTTTTATACGTGTTAATAGTAATGTCTACATGTAAATGGATGTGACAATGCGGTTAAAGAAAACTGAGTACTATAATAAAAGCGTCTAGGCCAGTTTAGTTCTACTTTTTTAAAACTTGTGTCAGGAGCAAATCAAACATAAACTAGTCTTTAAAATAAGGATTACCTTCCTATACTGGAGATAATACAGAGAGCTCCAGTTTACAACTATGGGTATTGTTTATCCAATTATATTATAAAACTGGAGATCCTGAGCACAGTAATTGTGTGAATAAGCAACTTTGAAGCTTATATATACTTACACACATCTAAATTTAATCTGAGAACATTTTGGCTTTGAATAAATGCTGTTAATTATTGCTTCAGTTTT
Organism: Cyprinodon variegatus; assembly: GCF_000732505.1. NCBI lineage: Eukaryota > Metazoa > Chordata > Actinopteri > Cyprinodontiformes > Cyprinodontidae > Cyprinodon > Cyprinodon variegatus. The sequence continues at coordinate 317,556 of NW_015150878.1, read as the reverse complement.
TTCATTGAGTGATTTGAGATTATAACAACAAAATGACCTCTGGTGAGCAAACACTAATGCAAACAATAACATATAACCATTATTTTTGCCCATGGTTGTGATTATTCTCATACATATATCTGGTTTTGACTGGTGAATATTTAGATCCATCCACTGGACTTTGTTTTCCAAGTTTGACGACGTTTCGCTTCCCATCCAGGAAGCTCTCTCAATACAAAATATCTTGAGAAGCGTTTCAACTCCAGGCTTATAAAGTAGTCCAACAAAAGTCTTGTTATAGCTTAGAAAGCTTGGAATTCAATGCTAATCAAGACATTTTGAATTGAGAAAGCTTTCTGGATGGGAAGCGAAAGGTCTTCAAACTTGGAAAACAAACTTCTTGGTTTGTTTTTCTTACTTTTTTTTATAATGTTTTTTGGAATGACTATGACCTGAATGACTGAGAATCTTCACCAGCGATTAATTGATGATTTTGTTATATTTCTTAATAAATATTCATAACACAATTAGAGAATTGCACAACAAATAATTACCTTATACTTTTATCCTTGTGTCTTGCTATTTCTCCGCTTAGCGTTTGTATTTCTTTGCTCCCCTACAGCAGTCCCACTGTTAATCTGTCTCACCTGTTTGTAACCCGGTTGTAAATTGTCTCAGTATTTACACTCCCTGCTCTAAAACCGTCCTTGCAACCTTTTCACCTCTTGTCTCCTCAATAATAAAACCAGTATTTGTATATTTTTCTCTCTCTGTCATATGATCCTTCCAGTCTCATGCCTGTACTTTATTGTGTCAGTCTCATGTCATGAAGACACACTACATGACAACTGGATGTACAATCTCATGAAAAGTAGAGCATTGTGAAAATGTTTGATATTTTTATTCATTCCAGAAAGTGAAATTCATATATAGTCATCAAATATCACACATAAATAATGCAGTCTTTTCAAAAATTCTGTGTCTAAAAAAAAAATAGAATATTGTATAAAATAATAATAAAAAAAAGATTTTAAAACAGAAATACCAGGTTTCTTAAAGCCATGTTAATTTCAATGCACTCTGTACTTTGGTGAATCATTGTGGTTTGGCATAATTTTAGCTCTGTGCATTATTAGTGCAGTTTGCAGTTCAACTCTGTGAATTGTTATTATATTTAAATAGTGAATCTGTGTTATGCAGATATCCATTGTATTTACTGTCAATGCTCTTTTTTTTTATAGTATTTGAAGACAGCTGTATAGTTTTGTAGCTGTTGTCCCAAATGTCTCAACAATAAGTGAAGCAGGGTAAAACTATGGGACTATACATAATATGCAAAACTTTTTCATTTTATATATGGCTTTGTGTAGTACAGAACTATATTATATTTTGCTCTAAATATATTCAATATAGGTTTTCCTATTCAGTTTATCATTGGAAATAACATCAATAATTGTTATCATGAACCACTTCAACATTAACTATCTTTATCTTTAAGTTTAGCTCTATGTGGATTCTACGGTTCCAAAATAAAAATTTTTGTATTGCTCAGATCTTAAGATAACTTACTATGATGAGCTCTATGCACAACTCCAATAATTTCTGAACTTAACTCAGCTCATTTGTTTTCCGTCTTTCTTTACTAAGTGAACTGATTAATCCAGGTGTGTCCAGCCATTGTCGTCACGGTTACTGAATTCACACCTGAATTAATTAGTTCACCCAGCAGAGAAAGGCAGGAAGCAAACATGTTGCATTTAATTCAGGAGGTAGTGGAGTTATGCATAGAGCCCACTGAACCATTTTGATTCAGTTCATCTCTACGGTTACATCCATTAGCATTTAAAGTATCTCCAACATAAACATTGTTTGGGTCATTATCAAATAACACAATTGTCAATATTTAAGATATTTTGCTAATTTAATTGACATATAAGAATAACTTAAGACCCAGAACTGGAATTAGAAAGCAGATCTCTCATATTACTGCCAACCATTTGAACAAGTTCTCACCCACCTAAAAACAGACCTTAACAAGTTTTCTAAAAATTATTTCAGTTCTTTATTAAGTAGTCTTCCAATTCTGGGATTAAATTGTGAGATTTAGGTATATGTTTAATGGGATTAATTGAGACATTTGTCTTTTATAAGGAAATGAACAACATAAAAATGACATCTGACTTTTAAATTACCCCTATAACGTGTTTTACTTCAGACAAATCAGTGCTATGTTTTATATATACATTTATCTATAGCTTTAATGATTTGTTTTGTTTCATGTATGCCTAAGATAATTTGAACCCAAATGGACCCCCCTAACCCCCACCACCAAAAGAAAATTAAAACTTTAGCAATTTCATTTAAATAGAAAAATAAATGTCTTTATTAATAGAAAATAGTAGAGTGCTGTGTTTTATTTGGGCTATTTTTATAAAATACCATTCAAGTTTTTTTTGTTACATGAAATGTTTATTTGCACAAATTTTGTATAGTATATTTTCTGCCAACTTCTGGCAGAAATCAAAAGCAGTGTCTATACAAAGATTTTCTGCACAAAGAGGTATAAAGTGCTCTAAAATGTCCTGATAGATGACTGTGGACTTCAAAAAACCCCCATGGATCAACAAGACTAGAAGCAGTGGCAAACCAAATCTTTACCAGGTGCAGAAACTTCCTTCTGGATTAAAGGATAATTGAAGTGCAACTTTTCTAAACAAATTAATTGTTAACTGGAGTTTAGAGACTGTAAAATATGTCTTTAGCTGACAGAGGAACCCACTTAGAGTAGTAATAATAACATAATTGTAAATAAATGAATAAACATTTTGCATTTAGGATAAAAAAAAATGTAGCTGTCTGTCAATATGCACTATCCAGAACTCCGTAAGTGGAAAAGTTTCACCTGGTTTATTTTTGTAAAAAAATCTTCTATAAGGAACCTTTGGATATCCAATTATTAATCGATTAATCCAAAAAAATAGTTGTTTAGTTGCAGTCCAACTAAAGATATTTTTCCTTCCTCTCAACTATTATATAAGAGGAAAGAATTATAATTATATGAAATTCTGCAGAATAGTCTAATTTTGTGAGGAAACTGAAGGATGTTTGTGTGTAAGCAGTAAGCATCAAACAAACGAGAACTAAAGCATTTAAATAAAAATAGCAAAAACAAAATATGAAACCTTTTCACAATATTAAACCCTTTAACTGCCTCAACAACCAAATGCTTAACAGTTTGCTCTGCAGAATGGAGGTTGACATAGCAGTTAAAGAATTGCAGTATTAGTCAATCTGAATTGTATATATCATCTTTATTTTGTACTCCATCACAACTGTTGGATTAGAAACTTAGTAACCCTTTGATATATAGTGTTCACACATTAGCTACGTTTAATATTTTATTAACTTAAGCATGTGAAAAATAATCAAAGAACTAGTGACTGATTACTCCAACTAAAAGGGAAAATCCTTTCTTGTGTTTACTCCCTAAAATTGTGGCTCATCTTTAAGCTTAAGCCTTTGTCTGTCTCATATGACCCCTCTCTTTATTCTGAGCATGCATTTCTTGTCCCCAACAGCACTCATTCTTTATTAGTTGCAGACCATGGGTGTGAACTGCACAATACTCCCATGTGGGCAGCTGTCACAGCAGATGCCGGAGCCGACAAATCTGTTGCCAGTGATGGCAACTTTTTGCAGAGTTGTGTTATGAATCGTGACCGCTCAGATTCAATCAGACACTTCCTGGATTTCTTACTGCTGTTTGCATGGACTCTGAGTCACAGCTGAATTCCTTCAATGTCTGCAGAAGAAATGTTTTGCATACATAAAGATCTTATTTACAAAAAACACTTTTATGCAAAACAGTGCATTTAAAATGGCTTGTTTGCTGCAGCTTGTGTAAATCACTCAGCGTAGCATAGTTTCTCTGCTAATATTTTTTTAATGTCATTTACCAGTGTCGCCTGGAGGCTTTACGCATGATCTGTCTGTTATCTCGCTCTATATGTCTTGTCTATAAATTCGATAAAAAGTTCTTCAGAGGGGTTGATGAAATGAGAGACTGTTGATGTTAAGAACAAAGCATTTAAGCAGCTTTACTCTATTGGGCACTGTTTAATCCAGGGAATTTTGAACTATTTCCTGAATAGGTCATATGCTCAGATGGTTATTAAATACCAGGTCAAGTGCAAGTCTCTTCAGGTGCACTTGAAAACAACTAAAGAGCAAAAGTAAAGGTATGAGAAAAATGAAAGGAAAAAAAGGTCAGTTTATTTATTTTGTCCTTGAGAGCAGAGAGATGCGAATAGCTGCAGTAAAGTGAGGAAAGTCTACAGTAAGAGTTGCTTTGTTTGCAGAAGTAATCAAACTAAGTTTATGTGCTTCCTTCCATAGACCTTTGTCTTTTTCTTTAAAACAGGGAAATACCTGACCCTTTTCTGATTTTTGTGTAAAAACATGTTATTCTAGTTGTACTAGAAGCTGCCTGTGGCTGTGGTGGTTAAGGGCAAATTTATCTGGTGATTTAGTTAACATATCTTTTACCTGTGTTGGTTTCTATATCAGACATATCACCAAAATAGCTGTTTTAAATTAGCTTCACTTCATTTTCCCAGGATAGACTCCAATGTAGTTGTCAACACTGGCAGGTAAACTAATTCTGAAAGACAGTCTCATGAGCATAGTGTGCTGCAGCTGCTGCGACATTCATGAAAACCACTACATTCACCACCCCCCACCCAAAAAAAATCATTGTGTTATTCCTTGCTGGTGGCAGTCCAGGCATAATAGCAGGGAAAAAAAGAAGTGGAAAGGGAAGGTGAAACAGCGAAGCAAATGAAAGAACAAAAAAAAAAGCAATATCCTTTCTTTCTTTGTCGGATATGGCTTGTTTGGATTGTAACATCTCATGTTGGATGAAAAAGGTGCAGCCATGAATAAATCCTGAATCACAGCAACAGCTTCCAAAGCAAATAATAGAAAAGAAAAGGAGCATTGTTTTCACCATGTTTGGTGGATTTCTTATTTGAGCTTTGGCAGCCTGGATCTCTGGGGGGAAGCTTTCATTTCACCAACAAAACAGACAAGAAAACCACTAACTTTCATTCTTAGCACAGGTTGATTATACTAGTATTACAATAGATTTATAGATAGAGGTACTAGCAAGAACTTTTTCAGCAAAACAATAATTTTTTCCAAAATAACACATCCCCATGATGTCTAGGGTGCAGGATAAAGGTATTATTTTTCCTGTAAAAATACGGGATATAAATTATTGTTTAATAAATTTTTTCCTGTCTAAAATACACAAATATTTACACTTTCTTTTGAGCAAAGATAACCAGATCCTAGTACTTCTGTGATACATGAAGAAGACATAAAATAAGGGTGAACAAAGTTCAAGCGTTTTAGTGTTGGTGCATATTTAAACGTGCAAAGAAAGTCATATGCCACACAGAGTTTGCTGCTTTTCTCCGGATCATGTAATTTCACCAAATAGAAGCATTGTTGATAGCAGTCCTGGCAACCAGCTGGCAAACAGCGAGGAACTAGAGCAGACGTGCACCAAACTTACTGTCCTGGAGGAGTTACATTTGCAGCTGGCATCCTCATAGGGTTGATTATTGGTTGGTTATGGATAACTGAAGTTATCATCAGTCATATATATAAACTGTAGAGCATTCGAAAAATATTTTAAATAATTTAAAGTGCAGCTTAAAATTCTCTATTTTAACATTCAATCACAAAGTGAGGAATAATTGTGGTGTGGCAGGAAAGTTTCTAATTATACTCACCATTGATAAGTTTGTGGAGAGATTTCAATATGTCATGTAGTTTGGATACTTAAATCCAGGAACAGAATAGCTTGTCAAGGTTGATAGGAAGAGTTTTTAAACTAAGCATTTGCAGCCGCTTCGGATGTGACATTTGAGTGAAAGTCACTGTTTAGATAAAAGTATTTTGTGATAGAATGACGCAATCAAAGTCCAGAATAAAATAGGATAGATAATCTCTGTCAAGACTGAAAAAGGTTAAGGTTACAAACTCAGCATCCAATTTTACTAAGCCTTAAATATTCAGTTTTATAGAGTGGGCAAGAGTTTAATTTACTAGAAGTTAGTAGAGATATACTCCAAAATGAGCACAGAAATTCACAATATTGTTTAAGAGCTATTTTTGGAGTTCACATTAGCCACTTTGTTTTTCTATCACATTAACCCTTTAAAGCCTGATCCAAAAATAAAACAAAACAGAAAATTACTTTTTTTTTGTTTGAATTCCTTATTTGCCCTTTTAACAAAATATGTAAAAAGAAAAAACAGAAATACATTTTTGATATTAATAATTTATTACTAAGCGATAAGTCAAGAT